>NW_027043366.1:0-134289 GCF_036013475.1 Columba livia | reverse complement strand
CTTTCTTTGGGCTTTCTTTGGGCTTTCTTTCCCCTTTCTTTCCCCTTTCTTTGGGCTTTCTTTCCCCTTTCTTTGGGCTTTCTTTGGGCTTTCTTTGGGCTTTCTTTGGGCTTTCTGTCCCCTTTCTTTCCCCTTTCTTTGGGCTTTCTTTCGGCTTTCTTCCCCCTTTCTTTGGGCATTCTTTCCCCTTTCTTTGGGCTTTATTTCCCCTTTCTTTGGGATTTCTTTCCCCTTTCCTTGGGCTTTCTTTCCCCTTTCTTTGGGCTTTCTTTCCCTTTTCTTTGGGCTTTCTTTTGGCTTTCTTTGGGCTTTCTTCGGGCTTTCTCTGGGATTTCTTTCCCCTTTCCTTGGGCTTTCTTTCCCCTTTCTTTGGGCTTTCTTTCCCCTTTCTTTGGGCTTTCTTTCCCCTTTCTTTCCCCTTTCTTTGGGCTTTCTTTCCCCTTTCTTTGGGCTTTCTTTACCCCTTTCTTTGGGCTGTCATTACCCTTTCTTTCGGCTTTATTTCCCCTTTCCTTGGGCTTTCCTTGGGATTTCTTTGGGCTTTCTTTCCCCCTTTCTTTCAACTTTCTTTGGGCTTTCTTTGGGCTTTCTTTCCCCTTTCTTTGGGCTTTCTTTCCCCTTTCTTTGGGCTTTCTTTCCCCTTTCTTTGGGCTTTCTTTCCCCTTTCTTTGGGCTGTCATTCCCCTTCTTTGGGCTTTCTTTCCCCTTTCTTTGGGCTTTCCTTGAGCTTTCTTTGGCCTTTCTTTGGGCTTTCTTTCCCCTTTCTTTCCACTTTCTTTGGGATTTCTTTGGGCTTTCTTTCCCCTTTCTTTGGGCTGTCATTCCCCTTTCTTTGGGCTTTCTTTCCCCCTTTCTTTGGGCTTTCTTTCCCCTTTCTTTGACATTTCTTTGGGCTTTCTTTGGGCTTTCTTTGGGATTTCTTTGGGCTTTCTGTGGGCTTTCTTTGGGCTTTCTTTCCACTTTCTTTGGGCTTTCTTTCCCCTTTCTTTCCACTTTTTTTGGGCTTTCTTTGGGCTTTCTTTGGGCTTTCTTTCCCCTTTCTTTGGGCTTTCTTTCCCCTTTCTTTGGGATTTCTTTCCCCTTTCTTTGGGCTGTCATTCCCCTTTGTTTGGGCTTTCTTTCCCATTTCTTTGGGCTTTCTTTCCCCTTTCTTTGGGCGTTCTTTCCCCTTTCTTTGGGCTTTCTTTCCCCTTTCTTTGGGCTTTCTTTCCCCTTTCTTTGGGCTGTCATTCCCCTTTCTTTGGGCTTTCTTTCCCCTTTCTTTAGGCTTTCTTTCCCCTTTCTTTGGGCTTTCTTTGGGCTTTCTTTGGTCTTTCTTTGGGCTTTCTTTGGGCTTTCTTTCCCCTTTCTTTGGGCTTTCTTTCCCCTTTCTTTGGGCTTTCTTTCCCCTTTCTGTGGGCTTTCTTTGGGCTTTCTTTGGGCTTTCTTTCCCCTTTCTTTGGGTTTTCTTTCCCCTTTCTTTGGACTTTCCTTGGGCTTTCTTTGGGGTTTCTTTGGGTTTTCTTTCCCCTTTCTTTCCACTTTCTTTGGGCTTTTCTTTCCCCTTTCTTTGGGCTTTCTTTCCCCTTTCTTTGGGCGTTCTTTCCCCTTTCTTTGGGCTGTCATTCCCCTTTCTTTGGGCTTTCTTTCCCCTTTCTTTGGGCTTTCTTTCCCCTTTCTTTGGGCTTTCTTTCCCCTTTTCTTTGGGCTTTCTTTCCCCTTTCTTTGCGCTTTCTTTCCCCTTTCTTTGGGCTTTCTTTGAGCTTTCTTTCCCCTTTCTTTGGGCTTTCTTTCCCCTTTCTTTGGGCTTTCTTTGGGGTGTCTTTCCCCTTTCTTTGGGCTTTCTTTCCCCCTTTCCTTGGGCTTTCTTTCCCCTTTCTTTGGGCTTTCTTTCCCCCTTTCTTTGGGCTTTCTTTGCGCTTTCTTTCCCCATTCTTTGGGCTTTCTTTGGGCTTTCTTTCCCCTTTCTTTGGGCTTTCTTTGGGCTTTCTTCCCCCTTTCCTTGGGCTTTCTTTCCCCTTTCTTTGGGCTTTATTTCCCCTTTCTTTGGGCTTTCTTTCCCCTTTCCTTGGGCTTTCTTTCCCGTTTCTTTGGGCTTTCTTTGGGCTTTCTTTCCCCTTTCTTTCCCCTTTCTTTGGGGCTTTCTTTCCCCTTTCTTTGCCCTTCTTTGGGCTTTGTTTCCCCCTTTCTTTGGGCTTTCTTTCCCCTTTCTTTGGGCTTTCCTTGGGCTTTCTTTAACCTTTCTCTGGGCTTTCTTTCCCCTTTCTTTGGGCTTTCCTTGGGCTTTCTTTGGGCTTTCTTTGGGCTTTCTTTCCACTTTCTTTGGGCTTTCTTTGGGCTTTCTTGGGCTTTCTTTCCCCTTTCTTTGGGCTTTCTTTCCCCTTTCTTTGGGCTTTCTTTCCCCTTTCTTTGGGCTTTCTTCCCCCTTTCTTTGGGCTGTCATTCCCCTTTCTTTGGGCTTTCTTTCCGCTTTCTTTGGGCTTTCTTTCCCCTTTCTTTGGGCTTTCTTTCCCTTTTCTTTTGGCTTTCTTTGGGCTTTCTTTGGGCTTTCTTCGGGCTTTCTCTGGGCTTTCTTTCCCCCTTTCCTTGGGCTTTCTTTCCCCTTTCTTTGGGCTTTCTTTCCCCTTTCTTTGGGCTTTCTTTCCCCTTTCTTTGGGCTTTCTTTGAGCTTTCTTTCCCCTTTCTTTGGGCTTTCTTTCCCCTTTCTTTGGGCTTTCTTTGGGGTGTCTTTCCCCTTTCTTTGGGCTTTCTTTCCCCTTTCTTTGGACTTTCTTTCCCCTTTCTTTGTGCTTTCTTTCCCCTTTCTTTGGGCTTTCCTTGGGCTTTCTTTCCCCTTTCTTTGGGCTTTCTTTGGGCTTTCTTTGGGCTTTCTGTCCCCTTTCTTTCCCCTTTCTTTGGGCTTTCTTTGGGCTTTCTTCCCCCCTTTTCTTTGGGCTTTCTTTCCCCTTTCTTTGGGCTTTCTTTCCCCTTTCTTTGGGCTTTCTTTGGGCTTTCTTTCCCCCTTTTTTTCCATTTACTTTGGGCTTTCTTTCCCCTTTCTTTCCCCTTTTTTGGGCTTTGTTTCCCCTTTCTTTGGGCTTTCTTTCCCCTTTCTTTGGGCTTTCTTTGGGCTTTCTTTCCCCTTTCTTTGGGCTTTCTTTCCCCTTTCTTTGGGCTTTCCTTGGGCTTTCTTTGGGCTTTCTTTGGGCTTTCTTTCCCCTTTCTTTCCACTTTCTATGGGCTTTCTTGGGCTTTCTTTCCCCTTTCTTTGGGCTTTCTTTCCCCTCTCTTGGGCTTTCTTTCCCCTTTCTTTGGGCTTTCTTTCCCCTTTCTTTGGGCTGTCATTCCCCTTTCTTTGGGCTTCCTTTCCCCTTTCTTTGGGCTTTCTTTCCCGTTTCTTTGGGCTTTCTTTGGGCTTTCTTTGGGCTTTCTTTGGGCTTTCTTTCCCCTTTCTTTGGGATTTCTTTCCCCTTTCTGTGGGCTTTCTTTGGGCTTTCTTTGGGCTTTCTTTTGGCTTTCTTTCCCCTTTCTTTGGGCTATTTTTCGCCCTTTCTTTGGGCTTTCCTTGGGCTTTCTTTGGGCTTTCTTTGGGTTTTCTTTCCCCTTTCTTTCCACTTTCTTTGGGCTTTCATAGGCTTTCTTTCCCCTTTCTTTGTGCTTTCTTTGGGCTTTCTTTCCCCTTTCTTTGGGCTTTCTTTCCCCCTTTCTTTGGGCTTTCTTCCCCCTTTCTTTGGGCTTTCTTTCCCCTTTCTTTGGGCTCTCATTCCCCTTTCTTTGGGCTTTCTTTCCCCTTTCTTTGGGCTTTCTTTCCCCTTTCTGTGGGCTTTCTTTGCGCTTTCTTTGGGCTTTCTTTGGGCATTCTCTGGGCTTTCTTTCCCCTTTCTTTGGGCTTTCTTTCCCCTTTCTTTGGGCTTTCTTTCCCCTTTCTATGGGCTTTCTTTGGGCTTTCTTTCCCCTTTCTTCTGGCTTTCTTTCCCCTTTCTTTCCCCTTTCTTTGGGCTTTCTTTGGGCTTTCTGTGGGCTTTCTTTGGGCTTTCTTTGGGCTTTCTTTGGGCTTTCTTTCCCCTTTCTTTGGGCTTTCTTTCCCCTTTCTTTGGGCTTTCCTTGGGCTTTCTTTGGGCTTTCTTTGTGATTTCTTTCCCCTTTCTTTCCACTTTCTTTGGCCTTTCTTTAGGCTTTCTTTGGGCTTTCTTTCCCCTTACTTAGGGCTTTCTTTCCCCTTTTCTTTGGGATTTCTTTCCCCTTTCTTTGGGCTTTCTTTCCCCTTTCTTTGGGCTTTCTTTCCCCTTTCTTTGGGCTTTCTTTCCCCTTTCTTTGGCCTCTCTTTGGGCTTTCTTTGGGCTTTCTTTGGGCTTTCTTTGGGCTTTCTTTGGGCTTTCTGTGGGCTTTCTTTGGGATTTATTTGGGCTTTCTTTGGGCTTTCTTTCCCCTTTCTTTCCACTTTCTTTGGGCTTTCTTTGGGCTTTCTTTGGGCTTTCTTTCCCCTTTCTTTGGGCTTTCTTTCCCCTTTCTTTGGGCTTTCTTTGGGCTTTCTTTCCCCTTTCTTTGGGCTTTTTTTCCCCTTTCTTTAGGCTTTCTTTAGGCTTTCTTTAGGCTTTCTTTGGGCTTTCTTTCCGCTTTCTTTGGGCATTCTTTGGGCTTTCTTTCCTTTCTTCCTTTCTTCTTTGGGCTTTCTTTCCCCTTTCTTTGGGCTTTCTTTGGGCTTTCTTTCCCCTTTCTTTGGGCTTTCTTTCCCCTTTCTTTGGGCTGTCTTTCCCCTTTCTTTGGGCTTTCTTTCCCCTTTCTTTGGGCTTTCTTTCCCTTTCTTTGGGCTTTCTTCTTCCTTTTCTTTGGTATTTCTTTGCGCTTTCTTTCCCCTTTCTTTGGGCTTTCTTTGGGCTTTCTTTCCCCTTTCTTTGGGCTTTCTTTCCCCTTTCTTTCCCCTTTCTTTGGGCTTTCTTTGGGCTTTCTTTCCCCTTTCTTTGGGCTGTCTTTGGGCTTTCTTTCCCCTTTCTTTGGGCTTTCTTTCCCCTTTCTTTGGGCTTTCTTTGGGCTTTCTTTCCACTTTCTTTGGGCTTTGTTTCACCTTTCTTTGGGCTTTCTTTCCCCTTTCTTTGGGCTTTCTTTGGGCTTTCTTTGGGCTTTCTTTCCGCTTTCTTTGGGCTTTCTTTGGGCTTTCTTTTCCTTTTCTTTGGGTTCTCTTTCCCCTTTCTTTGGGCTTTCTTTCCCCTTTCTTTTGGCTTTCTTTCCACTTTCTTTGGGCTTTCTATCCCCTTTCTTTGGGCTTTCTTTCCCCTTTCTTTGGGCTTTCTTTGGGCTTTCTCTCACCTTTCTTTGGGCTTTCTTTCCCCTTTCTTTGGGCTTTTTTTCCCCTTTCTTTGGGCTTTGTTTTCCCTTTCTCTGGGCTTTCTTTCCCCTTTCTTTGGGCTTTCTTTCCCCTTTGATTGGGCTTTCTTTGGGCTTTCTTTGGGCTTTCTTTGGGCTTTCTTCGGGATTTCTTTCCCCTTTGTTTGGGCTTTCTTTGGGCTTTCTTCGCGCTTTCTTTCCTCTTTCTTTGGGCTTTCTTTCCCCTTTCTTTGGGCTTTCTTTCCCCTTTCTTTGGGCTGTCTTTCCCCCTTTCTTTGGGTATTCTTTCCCCTTTCTTTGGGCTTTCTTTCCCTTTTCTTTGGGCTTTCTTTGGGCTTTCTTTGGGCTTTCTCTGGGCTTTCTTTCCCCTTTCTTTGGGCTTTCTTTGGGCTTTCTTTCCCCTTTCTTTGGGGTTTCTTTGGGCTTTCTTTCCCCTTTCTTTGGGCTTTCTTTGGGCTTTCTTTCCCCTTTCTTTCCCCTTTCTTTTGGCTTTCTTTCCCCTTTCTTTCCCCTTTCTTTGGGCTTTCTTTCCCCTTTCTTTGGGCTTTCTTTGGGCTTTCTTTGGGCTTTCTTTGGGCTTTCTGTCCCCTTTCTTTCCCCTTTCTTTGGGCTTTCTTTGGGCTTTCTTCCCCCTTTCTTTGGGCTTTCTTTCCCCTTTCTTTGGGCTTTATTTCCCCTTTCTTTGGGATTTCTTTCCCCTTTTCTTGGGCTTTCTTTCCCCTTTCTTTGGGCTTTCTTTCCCTTTTCTTTGGGCTTTCTTTGGGCTTTCTTTGGGCTTTCTTCGGGCTTTCTCTGGGCTTTCTTTCCCCTTTCCCTGGGCTTTCTTTCCCCTTTCTTTGGGCTTTCTTTCCCCTTTCTTTCTGCTTTCTTTCCCCTTTCTTTCCCCTTTCTTTGGGCTTTCTTTCCCCTTTCTTTGGGCTTTCTTTCCCCTTTCTTTGGGCTTTCTTTCCCCTTTCTTTCGGCTTTATTTCCCCTTTCTTTGGGCTTTCCTTGGGCTTTCTTTGGGCTTTCTTTCCCCTTTCTTTCCACTTTCTTTGGGCTTTCTTTGGGCTTTCTTTCCCCCTTTCTTTGGGCTTTCTTTCCCCTTTCTTTGGGCTTTCTTTCCCCTTTCTTTGGGCTTTCTTTCCCCTTTCTTTGGGCTGTCATTCCCCTTTCTTTGGGCTTTCTTTCCCCTTTCTTTGGGCTTTCCTTGAGCTTTCTTTGGGCTTTCTTTGGGCTTTCTTTCCCCTTTCTTTCCACTTTCTTTGGGATTTCTTTGGGCTTTCTTTCCCCTTTCTTTGGGCTGTCATTCCCCTTTCTTTGGGCTTTCTTTCCCCTTTCTTTGGGCTTTCTTTCCCCTTTCTTTGACATTTCTTTGGGCTTTCTTTGGGCTTTCTTTGAGATTTCTTTGGGCTTTCTGTGGGCTTTCTTTGGGCTTTCTTTGGGCTTTCTTTGGGCTTTCTTTCCCCTTTCTTTCCACTTTTTTTGGGCTTTCTTTGGGCTTTCTTTGGGCTTTCTTTCCCCTTTCTTTAGGCTTTCTTTCCCCTTTCTTTGGGCTTTCTTTCCCCCTTTCTTTGGGCATTCTTTCCCCTTTCTTTGGGCTTTCTTTCCCCTTTCTTTGGGCTGTCATTCCCCTTTCTTTGGGCTTTCTTTCCCCTTTCTTTGGGCATTCTTTCCCCTTTCTTTGGGCTTTCTTTCCCCTTTCTTTGGGCTGTCATTCCCCTTTGTTTGGGCTTTCTTTCCCATTTCTTTGGGCTTTCTTTCCCCTTTCTTTGGGCTTTCTTTCCCCCTTTCTTTGGGCTTTCTTTCCCCTTTCTTTGGGCTTTCTTTCCCCTTTCTTTGGGCTGTCATTCCCCTTTCTTTGGGCTTTCTTTCCCCTTTCTTTGGGCTTTCTTTCCCCTTTCTTTGGGCTTTCTTTGGGCTTTCTTTGGGCTTTCTTTAGGCTTTCTTTCCCCTTTCTTTGGGCTTTCTTTCCCCTTTCTTTGGTCTTTCTTTCCCCTTTCTGTGGGCTTTCTTTGGGCTTTCTTTGGGCTTTCTTTCCCCTTTCTTTGGGTTTTCTTTCCCCTTTCTTTGGACTTTCCTTGGGCTTTCTTTGGGGTTTCTTTGGGTTTTCTTTCCCCTTTCTTTCCACTTTCTTTGGGCTTTCTTTCCCCTTTCTTTGGCTTTCTTTCCCCCTTTCTTTGGGCGTTCTTTCCCCTTTCTTTGGGCTGTCATTCCCCTTTCTTTGGGCTTTCTTTCCCCTTTCTTTGGGCTTTCTTTCCCTGTTCTTTGGGCTTTCTTTGGGCTTTCTTTGGGCTTTCTCTGGGCTTTCTTTCCCCTTTCTTTGGGCTTTCTTTCCCCTTTCTTTGGGCTTTCTTTCCCCTTTCTTTGGGCTTTCTTTCCCCTTTCTTTGCGCTTTCTTTCCCCTTTCTTTGGGCTTTCTTTGAGCTTTCTTTCCCCTTTCTTTGGGCTTTATTTCCCCTTTCTTTGGGCTTTCTTGGGGTGTCTTTCCCCTTTCTTTGGGCTTTCTTTCCCCTTTCCTTGGGCTTTCTTTCCCCTTTCTTTGGGCTTTCTTTCCCCTTTCTTTGGGCTTTCTTTGCGCTTTCTTTCCCCTTTCTTTGGGCTTTCTTTGGGCTTTCTTTCCCCTTTCTTTGGGCTTTCTTTGGGCTTTCTTCCCCCTTTCCTTGGGCTTTCTTTCCCCTTTCTTTGGGCTTTATTTCCCCTTTCTTTGGGCTTTCTTTCCCCTTTCCTTGGGCTTTCTTTCCCCTTTCTTTGGGCTTTCTTTGGGCTTTCTTTCCCCTTTCTTTCCCCTTTCTTTGGGCTTTCTTTCCCCTTTCTCTTTGCCCTTTCTTTGGGCTTTGTTTCCCCTTTCTTTGGGCTTTCTTTCCCCTTTCTTTGGGCTTTCCTTGGGCTTTCTTTCCCCTTTCTCTGGGCTTTCTTTCCCCTTTCTTTGGGCTTTCCTTGGGCTTTCTTTGGGCTTTCTTTGGGCTTTCTTTCCACTTTCTTTGGGCTTTCTTTGGGCTTTCTTGGGCTTTCTTTCCCCTTTCTTTGGGCTTTCTTTCCCCTTTCTTTGGGCTTTCTTTCCCCTTTCTTTGGGCTTTCTTCCCCCTTTCTTTGGGCTGTCATTCCCCTTTCTTTGGGCTTTCTTTCCGCTTTCTTTGGGCTTTCTTTCCCCCTTTCTTTGGGCTTTCTTTCCCCTTTTCTTTGGGCTTTCTTTGGGCTTTCTTTGGGCTTTCTTCGGGCTTTCTCTGGGCTTTCTTTCCCCTTTCCTTGGGCTTTCTTTCCCCTTTCTTTGGGCTTTCTTTCCCCTTTCTTTGGGCTTTCTTTCCCCCTTTCTTTGGGCTTTCTTTGAGCTTTCTTTCCCCTTTCTTTGGGCTTTCTTTCCCCTTTCTTTGGGCTTTCTTTGGGGTGTCTTTCCCCTTTCTTTGGGCTTTCTTTCCCCTTTCTTTGGACTTTCTTTCCGCTTTCTTTGTGCTTTCTTTCCCCTTTCTTTGGGCTTTCCTTGGGCTTTCTTTCCCCTTTCTTTGGGCTTTCTTTGGGCTTTCTTTGGGCTTTCTGTCCCCTTTCTTTCCTCTTTCTTTGGGCTTTCTTTGGGCTTTCTTCCCCCTTTCTTTGGGCTTTCTTTCCCCTTTCTTTGGGCTTTCTTTCCCCTTTCTTTGGGCTTTCTTTGGGCTTTCTTTCCCCTTTTTTTCCATTTACTTTGGGCTTTCTTTCCCCTTTCTTTCCCCTTTTTTGGGCTTTGTTTCCCCTTTCTTTGGGTTTTCTTTCCCCTTTCTTGGGCTTTTTGGGCTTCTTTCCCTTTCTTGGGCTTTCTTTCCCCTTTCTTTGGGCTTTCTTCTCTTCTCCCTTCTTTGGCTTCCTTTGGGCTTTCTTTGGGCTTTCTTTGGGCTTTCTTTCCCCTTTCTTTCCACTTTCTTTGGGCTTTCTTGGGCTTTCTTTCCCCTTTCTTTGGGCTTTCTTTCCCCTCTCTTTGGGGCTTTCTTTCCCCTTTCTTTGGGCTTTCTTTCCCCTTTCTTTGGGCTGTCATTCCCCTTTCTTTGGGCTTCCTTTCCCCTTTCTTTGGGCTTTCTTTCCCGTTTCTTTGGGCTTTCTTTGGGCTTTCTTTGGGCTTTCTTTGGGCTTTCTTTCCCCTTTCTTTGGGATTTCTTTCCCCTTTCTGTGGGCTTTCTTTGGGCTTTCTTTGGGCTTTCTTTGGCGCTTTCTTTCCCCTTTCTTTGGGCTATTTTCGCCCTTTCTTTGGGCTTTCCTTGGGCTTTCTTTGGGCTTTCTTTGGGTTTTCTTTCCCCTTTCTTTCCACTTTCTTTGGGCTTTCATAGGCTTTCTTTCCCCTTTCTTTGTGCTTTCTTTGGGCTTTCTTTCCCCTTTCTTTGAGCTTTCTTTCCCCTTTCTTTGGGCTTTCTTCCCCTTTCTTTGGGCTTTCTTTCCCCTTTCCTTGGGCTTTCTTTCCCCTTTCTTTGGGCTTTCTTTCCCCTTTCTTTGGGCTTTCTTTCCCCTTTCTGTGGGCTTTCTTTGCGCTTTCTTTGGGCTTTCTTTGGGCATTCTCTGGGCTTTCTTTCCCCTTTCTTTGGCTTTCTTTCCCCTTTCTTTGGGCTTTCTTTCCCCTTTCTTTGGGCTTTCTTTCCCCTTTCTTTGGGCTTTCTTTGGGCTTTCTTTCCCCTTTCTTCTGGCTTTCTTTCCCCTTTTTTCCCCTTTCTTTGGGCTTTCTTTGGGCTTTCTGTGGGCTTTCTTTGGGCTTTCTTTGGGCTTTCTTTGGGCTTTCTTTCCCCTTTCTTTGGGCTTTCTTTCCCCTTTCTTTGGGCTTTCTTTCCCCTTTCTTTGGGCTTTCCTTGGGCTTTCTTTGGGCTTTCTTTGGGCTTTCTTTCCCCTTTCTTTCCACTTTCTTTGGGCTTTCTTTAGGCTTTCTTTGGGCTTTCTTTCCCCTTACTTTGGGCTTTCTTTCCCCTTTCTTTGGGATTTCTTTCCCCTTTCTTTGGGCTTTCTTTCCCCTTTCTTTGGGCTTTCTTTCCCCTTTCTTTGGGCTTTCTTTCCCCTTTCTTTGGCCTTTCTTTGGGCTTTCTTTGGGCTTTCTTTGGGCTTTCTTTGGGCTTTCTGTGGGCTTTCTTTGGGATTTATTTGGGCTTTCTTTGGGCTTTCTTTCCCTTTCTTTCCACTTTCTTGGGCTTTCTTTGGGCTTTCTTTGGGCTTTCTTTCCCCTTTCTTTGGGCTTTCTTTCCCCTTTCTTTGGGCTTTCTTTGGGCTTTCTTTCCCCTTTCTTTGGGCTTTTTTTCCCCTTTCTTTAGGCTTTCTTTAGGCTTTCTTTAGGCTTTCTTTGGGCTTTCTTTCCGCTTTCTTTGGGCATTCTTTGGGCTTTCTTTCCATTTTCTTTGGGCTTTCTTTCCCCTTTCTTTTGGGCTTTCTTTGGGCTTTCTTTCCCCTTTCTTTGGGCTTTCTTTCCCCTTTCTTTGGGCTGTTCTTTCCCCTTTCTTTGGGCTTTCTTTCCCCTTTCTTTGGGCTTTCTTTCCCCTTTCTTTGGGCTTTCTTTCTCCTTTCTTTGGTATTTCTTTGCGCTTTCTTTCCCCTTTCTTTGGGCTTTCTTTGGGCTTTCTTTCCCCTTTCTTTGGGCTTTCTTTCCCCTTTCTTTCCCCTTTCTTTGGGCTTTCTTTGGGCTTTCTTTCCCCTTTCTTTGGGCTGTCTTTGGGCTTTCTTTCCCCTTTCTTTGGGCTTTCTTTCCCCTTTCTTTGGGCTTTCTTTGGGCTTTCTTTCCACTTTCTTTGGGCTTTGTTTCACCTTTCTTTGGGCTTTTCTTTCCCCTTTCTTTGGGCTTTCTTTCCCCTTTCTTTGGGCTTTCTTTCCCCTTTCTTGGGCTTTCTTTGAGCTTTTCTTTCCCCTTTCTTTGGGCTTTCTTTCCCCTTTCTTTGGGCTTTCTTTGGGGTGTCTTTCCCCTTTCTTTGGGCTTTCTTTCCCCTTTCTTTGGACTTTCTTTCCCATTTCTTTGTGCTTTCTTTCCCCTTTCTTTGGGCTTTCCTTGGGCTTTCTTTCCCCTTTCTTTGGGCTTTCTTTGGGCTTTCTGTCCCCTTTCTTTCCCCTTTCTTTGGGCTTTCTTTGGGCTTTCTTCCCCCTTTCTTTGGGCTTTCTTTCCCCTTTCTTTGGGCTTTCTTTCCCCTTTCTTTGGGCTTTCTTTGGGCTTTCTTTCCCCTTTTTTTCCATTTACTTTGGGCTTTCTTTCCCCTTTCTTTCCCCTTTTTTGGGCTTTGTTTCCCCCTTTCTTTGGGCTTTCTTTCCCCTTTCTTTGGGCTTTCTTTGAGCTTTCTTTCCCCTTTCTTTGGGCTTTCTTTCCCCTTTCTTTGGGCTTTCTTGGCTTTCTTGGCTTTCTTTGGGCTTTCTTTGGCTTTCTTTCCCCTTTCTTTCCACTTTCTTTGGGCTTTCTTGGGCTTTCTTTCCCCTTTCTTTGGGCTTTCTTTCCCCTCTCTTTGGGCTTTCTTTCCCCTTTCTTTGGGCTTTCTTTCCCCTTTCTTTGGGCTATCATTCCCCTTTCTTTGGGCTTCCTTTCCCCTTTCTTTGGGCTTTCTTTCCCGTTTCTTTGGGCTTTCTTTGGGCTTTCTTTGGGCTTTCTTTGGGCTTTCTTTCCCCTTTCTTTGGGATTTCTTTCCCCTTTCTGTGGGCTTTCTTTGGGCTTTCTTTGGGCTTTCTTTAGGCTTTCTTTGCGTTTTCTTTCCCCTTTCTTTCCACTTTCTTTGGGCTTTCATAGGCTTTCTTTCCCCTTTCTTTGTGCTTTCTTTGGGCTTTCTTTCCCCTTTCTTTGGGCTTTCTTTCCCCTTTCTTTGGGCTTTCTTCCCCTTTCTTTGGGCTTTCTTTCCCCTTTCTTTGGGCTCTCATTCCCCTTTCTTTGGGCTTTCTTTCCCCTTTCTTTGGGCTTTCTTTCCCCTTTCTGTGGGCTTTCTTTGCGCTTTCTTTGGGCTTTCTTTGGGCATTCTCTGGGCTTTCTTTCCCCCTTTCTTTGGGCTTTCTTTCCCCTTTCTTTGGGCTTTCTCTCCCCTTTCTTTGGGCTTTCTTTCCCCTTTCTTTGGGCTTTCTTTGGGCTTTCTTTCCCCTTTCTTCTGGCTTTCTTTCCCCTTTTTTTCCCCTTTCTTTGGGCTTTCTTTGGGCTTTCTGTGGGCTTTCTTTGGGCTTTCTTTGGGCTTTCTTTGGGCTTTCTTTGGGCTTTCTTTGGGCTTTCTTTCCCCTTTCTTTGGGCTTTCTTTCCCCTTTCTTTGGGCTTTCCTTGGGCTTTCTTTGGGCTTTCTTTGGGCTTTCTTTCCCCTTTCTTTCCACTTTCTTTGGGCTTTCTTTAGGCTTTCTTTGGGCTTTCTTTCCCCTTACTTTGGGCTTTCTTTCCCCTTTCTTTGGGATTTCTTTCCCCTTTCTTTGGGCTTTCTTTCCCCTTTCTTTGGGCTTTCTTTCCCCTTTCTTTGGGCTTTCTTTCCCCTTTCTTTGGCCTTTCTTTGGGCTTTCTTTGGGCTTTCTTTGGGCTTTCTTTGGGCTCTCTGTGGGCTCTCTTTGGGATTTATTTGGGCTTTCTTTGGGCTTTCTTTCCCCTTTCTTTCCACTTTCTTTGGGCTTTCTTTGGGCTTTCTTTGGGCTTTCTTTCCCCTTTCTTTGGGCTTTCTTTCCCCTTTCTTTGGGCTTTCTTTGGGCTTTCTTTCCCCTTTCTTTGGGCTTTTTTTCCCCTTTCTTTAGGCTTTCTTTAGGCTTTCTTTAGGCTTTCTTTGGGCTTTCTTTCCGCTTTCTTTGGGCATTCTTTGGGCTTTCTTTCCCTTTTCTTTGGGCTTTCTTTCCCCCTTTCTTTGGGCTTTCTTTGGGCTTTCTTTCCCCTTTCTTTGGGCTTTCTTTCCCCTTTCTTTGGGCTGTCTTTCCCCTTTCTTTGGGCTTTCTTTCCCCTTTCTTTGGGCTTTCTTTCCCCTTTCTTTGGGCTTTCTTTCTCCTTTCTTTGGTATTTCTTTGCGCTTTCTTTCCCCTTTCTTTGGGCTTTCTTTGGGCTTTCTTTCCCCTTTCTTTGGGATTTCTTTCCCCTTTCTTTCCCCTTTCTTTGGGCTTTCTTTGGGCTTTCTTTCCCCTTTCTTTGGGCTGTCTTTGGGCTTTCTTTCCCCTTTCTTTGGGCTTTCTTTCCCCTTTCTTTGGGCTTTCTTTGGGCTTTCTTTCCACTTTCTTTGGGCTTTGTTTCACCTTTCTTTGGGCTTTCTTTCCCCTTTCTTTGGGCTTTCTTTGGGCTTTCTTTGGGCTTTCTTTCCGCTTTCTTTGGGCTTTCTTTGGGCTTTCTTTTCCTTTTCTTTGGGTTCTCTTTCCCCTTTCTTTGGGCTTTCTTTCCCCTTTCTTTTGGCTTTCTTTCCACTTTCTTTGGGCTTTCTATCCCCTTTCTTTGGGCTTTCTTTCCCCTTTCTTTGGGCTTTCTTTGGGCTTTCTCTCACCTTTCTTTGGGCTTTCTTTCCCCTTTCTTTGGGCTTTTTTCCCCCTTTCTTTGGGCTTTGTTTTCCCTTTCTCTGGGCTTTCTTTCCCCTTTCTTTGGGCTTTCTTTCCCCCTTTGATTGGGCTTTCTTTGGGCTTTCTTTGGGCTTTCTTTGGGCTTTCTTCGGGATTTCTTTCCCCTTTGTTTGGGCTTTCTTTGGGCTTTCTTTGGGCTTTCTTCGCGCTTTCTTTCCTCTTTCTTTGGGCTTTCTTTCCCCTTTCTTTGGGCTTTCTTTCCCCTTTCTTTGGGCTGTCTCTCCCCTTTCTTTGGGTATTCTTTCCCCTTTCTTTGGGCTTTCTTTCCCTTTTCTTTGGGCTTTCTTTGGGCTTTCTTTGGGCTTTCTCTGGGCTTTCTTTCCCCTTTCTTTGGGCTTTCTTTCTCCTTTCTTTGGGCTTTCTTTCCCCTTTCTTTGGGCTGTCATTCCCTTTCTTTGGGCTTTCTTTCCCCTTTCTTTGGGCTTTCTTTCCCCTTTCTTTGGGCTTTCTTTGGGTTTTCTTTGGTCTTTCTTTGGGCTTTCTTTGGGCTTTCTTTCCCCTTTCTTTGGGCTTTCTTTCCCCTTTCTTTGGGCTTTCTTTCCCCTTTCTGTGGGCTTTCTTTGGGCTTTCTTTCCCCTTTCTTTGGGTTTTCTTTCCCCTTTCTTTGGACTTTCCTTGGGCTTTCTTTGGGGTTTCTTTGGGTTTTCTTCCCCTTTCTTTCCACTTTCTTTGGGCTTTCTTTCCCCTTTCTTTGGGCTTTCTTTCCCCTTTCTTTGGGCTTTCTTTCCCCTTTCTTTGGGCTGTCATTCCCCTTTCTTTGGGCTTTCTTTCCCCTTTCTTTGGGCTTTCTTTCCCTTTTCTTTGGGCTTTCTTTGGGCTTTCTTTGGGCTTTCTTTGGGCTTTCTCTGGGCTTTCTTTCCCCTTTCTTTGGGCTTTCTTTCCCATTTCTTTGGGCTTTCTTTCCCCTTTCTTTGGGCTTTCTTTCCCCTTTCTTTGGGCTTTCTTTCCCCTTTCTTTGGGATTTCTTTGAGCTTTCTTTCCCCTTTCTTTGGGCTTTCTTTCCCCTTTCTTTGGGCTTTCTTTGAGGTGTCTTTCCCCTTTCTTTGGGCTTTCTTTCCCCTTTCCTTGGGCTTTCTTTCCCCTTTCTTTGGCCTTTCTTTCCCCTTTCTTTGGGCTTTCTTTGCGCTTTCTTTCCCCTTTCTTTGGGCTTTCTTTGGGCTTTCTTTCCCCTTTCTTTGGGCTTTCTTTGGGCTTTCTTCCCCCTTTCTTTGGGCTTTCTTTCCCCTTTCTTTGGGCTTTATTTCCCCTTTCTTTGGGCTTTCTTTCCCCTTTCCTTGGGCTTTCTTTCCCCTTTCTTTGGGCTTTCTTTGGGCTTTCTTTCCCCTTTCTTTCCCCTTTCTTTGGGCTTTCTTTCCCCTTTCTTTGGGCTTTCTTTCCCCTTTCTTTGGGCTGTCATTCCCCTTTCTTTGGGCTTTCTTTCCCCTTTCTTTGGGCTTTCTTTCCCTGTTCTTTGGGCTTTCTTTGGGCTTTCTTTGGGCTTTCTTTGGGCTTTCTCTGGGCTTTCTTTCCCCTTTCTTTGGGCTTTCTTTCCCCTTTCTTTGGGCTTTCTTTCCCCTTTCTTTGGGCTTTCTTTCCCCTTTCTTTGCGCTTTCTTTCCCCTTTCTTTGGGCTTTCTTTGAGCTTTCTTTCCCCTTTCTTTGGGCTTTCTTTCCCCTTTCTTTGGGCTTTCTTTGGGGTGTCTTTCCCATTTCTTTGGGCTTTCTTTTCCCCTTTCCTTGGGCTTTCTTTCCCCTTTCTTTGGGCTTTCTTTCCCCTTTCTTTGGGCTTTCTTTGCGCTTTCTTTCCCCTTTCTTTGGGCTTTCTTTCCCCTTTCTTTGGGCTTTCTTTGGGCTTCTTTCCCCTTTCTTTGGGCTTTCTTTCCCCTTTCTTTGGGCTGTCTTTCCCCTTTCTTTGGGCTTTCTTTCCCCTTTCTTTGGGCTTTCTTTCCCCTTTCTTTGGGCTTTCTTTCTCCTTTCTTTGGTATTTCTTTGCGCTTTCTTTCCCCTTTCTTTGGGCTTTCTTTGGGCTTTCTTTCCCCTTTCTTTGGGCTTTCTTTCCCCTTTCTTTCCCCTTTCTTTGGGCTTTCTTTGGGCTTTCTTTCCCCTTTCTTTGGGCTGTCTTTGGGCTTTCTTTCCCCTTTCTTTGGGCTTTCTTTCCCCTTCTTTGGGCTTTCTTTGGGCTTTCTTTCCACTTTCTTTGGGCTTTGTTTCACCTTTCTTTGGGCTTTCTTTCCCCTTTCTTTTGCTTTCTTTGGGCTTTCTTTCCGCTTTCTTTGGGCTTTCTTTGGGCTTTCTTTTCCTTTTCTTTGGGTTCTCTTTCCCCTTTCTTTGGGCTTTCTTTCCCCTTTCTTTTGGCTTTCTTTCCACTTTCTTTGGGCTTTCTATCCCCTTTCTTTGGGCTTTCTTTCCCCTTTCTTTGGGCTTTCTTTGGGCTTTCTCTCACCTTTCTTTGGGCTTTCTTTCCCCTTTCTTTGGGCTTTTTTCCCCCTTTCTTTGGGCTTTGTTTTCCCTTTCTCTGGGCTTTCTTTCCCCCTTTCTTTGGGCTTTCTTTCCCCTTTGATTGGGCTTTCTTTGGGCTTTCTTTGGGCTTTCTTTGGGCTTTCTTCGGGATTTCTTTCCCCTTTGTTTGGGCTTTCTTTGGGCTTTCTTTGGGCTTTCTTTGGGCTTTCTTCGCGCTTTCTTTCCTCTTTCTTTGGGCTTTCTTTCCCCTTTCTTTGGGCTTTCTTTCCCCTTTCTTTGGGCTGTCTTTCCCCTTTCTTTGGGTATTCTTTCCCCTTTCTTTGGGCTTTCTTTCCCTTTTCTTTGGGCTTTCTTTGGGCTTTCTTTGGGCTTTCTCTGGGCTTTCTTTCCCCTTTCTTTGGGCTTTCTTTCCCCTTTCTTTGGGCTTTCTTTTCCCCTTTCTTTGGGCTGTCATTCCCCTTTCTTTGGGCTTTCTTTCCCCTTTCTTTGGGCTTTCTTTCCCCTTTCTTTGGGCTTTCTTTGGGTTTTCTTTGGTCTTTCTTTGGGCTTTCTTTGGGCTTTCTTTCCCCTTTCTTTGGGCTTTCTTTCCCCTTTCTTTGGGCTTTCTTTCCCCTTTCTGTGGGCTTTCTTTGGGCTTTCTTTCCCCTTTCTTTGGGTTTTCTTTCCCCTTTCTTTGGACTTTCCTTGGGCTTTCTTTGGGGTTTCTTTGGGTTTTCTTTCCCCTTTCTTTCCACTTTCTTTGGGCTTTCTTTCCCCTTTCTTTGGCTTTCTTTCCCCTTTCTTTGGGGCTTTCTTTCCCCTTTCTTTGGGCTGTCATTCCCCTTTCTTTGGGCTTTCTTTCCCCTTTCTTTGGGCTTTCTTTCCCTTTTCTTTGGGCTTTCTTTGGGCTTTCTTTGGGCTTTCTTTGGGCTTTCTCTGGGCTTTCTTTCCCCTTTCTTTGGGCTTTCTTTCCCCTTTCTTTGGGCTTTCTTTCCCCTTTCTTTGGGCTTTCTTTCCCCTTTCTTTGGGCTTTCTTTCCCCTTTCTTTGGGCTTTCTTTGAGCTTTCTTTCCCCTTTCTTTGGGTTTTCTTTCCCCTTTCTTTGGGCTTTCTTTGGGGTGTCTTTCCCCTTTCTTTGGGCTTTCTTTCCCCTTTCCTTGGGCTTTCTTTCCCCTTTCTTTGGGCTTTCTTTCCCCTTTCTTTGGGCTTTCTTTGCGCTTTCTTTCCCCTTTCTTTGGGCTTCCTTTGGGCTTTCTTTCCCCTTTCTTTGGGCTTTCTTTGGGCTTTCTTCCCCCTTTCTTTGGGCTTTCTTTCCCCTTTCTTTGGGCTTTATTTCCCCTTTCTTTGGGCTTTCTTTCCCCCTTTCCTTGGGCTTTCTTTCCCCTTTCTCTGGGCTTTCTTTGGGCTTTCTTTCCCCTTTCTTTCCCCTTTCTTTGGGTTTCTTTCCCCTTTCTTTGGGCTTTCTTTCCCCTTTCTTTGGGCTGTCATTCCCCTTTCTTTGGGCTTTCTTTCCCCTTTCTTTGGGCTTTCTTTCCCTGTTCTTTGGGCTTTCTTTGGGCTTTCTTTGGGCTTTCTTTGGGCTTTCTCTGGGCTTTCTTTCCCCTTTCTTTGGGCTTTCTTTCCCCTGTCTTTGGGCTTTCTTTCCCCCTTTCTTTGGGCTTTCTTTCCCCTTTCTTTGCGCTTTCTTTCCCCTTTCTTTGGGCTTTCTTTGAGCTTTCTTTCCCCTTTCTTTGGGCTTTCTTTCCCCTTTCTTTGGGGCTTTCTTTGGGGGTGTCTTTCCCCTTTCTTTGGGCTTTCTTTCCCCTTTCCTTGGGCTTTTCTTTCCCCTTTCTTTGGGCTTTCTTTCCCCCTTTCTTTGGGCTTTCTTTGCGCTTTCTTTCCCCTTTCTTTGGGCTTTCTTTGGGCTTTCTTTCCCCTTTCTTTGGGCTTTCTTTGGGCTTTCTTCCCCCTTTCTTTGGGCTTTCTTTCCCCTTTCTTTGGGCTTTATTTCCCCTTTCTTTGGGCTTTCTTTCCCCTTTCCTTGGGCTTTCTTTCCCCTTTCTTTGGGCTTTCTTTGGGCTTTCTTTCCCCTTTCTTTCCCCTTTCTTTGGGCTTTCTTTCCCTTTCTTTGCCCTTTCTTTGGGCTTTCTTTCCCCTTTCTTTGCCCTTTCTTTCCCCTTTCTTTGGGCTTTCCTTGGGCTTTCTTTCCCCTTTCTCTGGGCTTTCTTTCCCCTTTCTTTGGGCTTTCCTTGGGCTTTCTTTGGGCTTTCTTTGGGCTTTCTTTCCACTTTCTTTGGGCTTTCTTTGGGCTTTCTTGGGCTTTCTTTCCCCTTTCTTTGGGTTCTCTTTCCCCTTTCTTTGGGCTTTCTTTCCCCTTTCTTTGGGCTTTCTTTGGGCTTTCTCTCACCTTTCTTTGGGGCTTTCTTTCCCCTTTCTTTGGGCTTTTTTTCCCCTTTCTTTGGGGCTTTGTTTTCCCTTTCTCTGGGCTTTCTTTCCCCTTTCTTTGGGCTTTCTTTCCCCTTTGATTGGGCTTTCTTTGGGCTTTCTTTGGGCTTTCTTTGGGCTTTCTTCGCGCTTTCTTTCCTGCTTTCTTTGGGCTTTCTTTCCCCTTTCTTTGGGCTTTCTTTCCCCTTTCTTTGGCTGTCTTTCCCCTTTCTTTGGTTATTCTTTCCCCTTTCTTTGGGCTTTCTTTCCCTTTTCTTTGGCTTTCTTTGGGCTTTCTTTGGGCTTTCTCTGGGCTTTCTTTCCCCTTTCTTTGGGCTTTCTTTCCCCTTTCTTTGGGCTTTCTTTCCCCTTTCTTTGGGCTGTCATTCCCCTTTCTTTGGGCTTTCTTTCCCCTTTCTTTGGGCTTTCTTTCCCCTTTCTTTGGGCTTTCTTTGGGTTTTCTTTGGGCTCTTTCTTTGGGCTTTCTTTGGGCTTTCTTTCCCCTTTCTTTGGGCTTTCTTTCCCCTTTCTTTGGGCTTTCTTTCCCCTTTCTGTGGGCTTTCTTTGGGGTGTCTTTCCCCTTTCTTTGGGCTTTCTTCCCCTTTCCTTGGGCTTTCTTTCCCCTTTCTTTGGGCTTTCTTTCCCCTTTCTTTGGGCTTTCTTTGCGCTTTCTTTCCCCTTTCTTTGGGCTTTCTTTGGGCTTTCTTTCCCCTTTCTTTGGGCTTTCTTTGGGCTTTCTTCCCCCTTTCTTTGGGCTTTCTTTCCCCTTTCTTTGGGCTTTATTTCCCCTTTCTTTGGGCTTTCTTTCCCCTTTCCTTGGGCTTTCTTTCCCCTTTCTCTGGGCTTTCTTTGGGCTTTCTTTCCCCTTTCTTTCCCCTTTCTTTGGGCTTTCTTTCCCCTTTCTTTGGGCTTTCTTTCCCCTTTCTTTGGGCTTTCTTTGGGTTTTCTTTGGTCTTTCTTTGGGCTTTCTTTGGGCTTTCTTTCCCCTTTCTTTGGGCTTTCTTTCCCCTTTCTTTGGGCTTTCTTTCCCCTTTCTGTGGGCTTTCTTTGGGCTTTCTTTCCCCTTTCTTGGGTTTTCTTTCCCCTTTCTTTGGACTTTCCTTGGGCTTTCTTTGGGGTTTCTTTGGGTTTTCTTTCCCCTTTCTTTCCACTTTCTTTGGGCTTTCTTTCCCCTTTCTTTGGGCTTTCTTTCCCCTTTCTTTGGGCTTTCTTTCCCCTTTCTTTGGGCTGTCATTCCCCTTTCTTTGGGCTTTCTTTCCCCTTTCTTTGGGCTTTCTTTCCCTTTTCTTTGGGCTTTCTTTGGGCTTTCTTTGGGCTTTCTTTGGGCTTTCTCTGGGCTTTCTTTGGGCTTTCTCTGGGCTTTCTTTCCCCTTTCTTTGGGCTTTCTTTCCCCTTTCTTTGGGCTTTCTTTCCCCTTTCTTTGGGCTTTCTTTCCCCTTTCTTTGGGCTTTCTTTGAGCTTTCTTTCCCCTTTCTTTGGGTTTTCTTTCCCCTTTCTTTGGGCTTTCTTTGGGGTGTCTTTCCCCTTTCTTTGGGCTTTCTTTCCCCTTTCCTTGGGCTTTCTTTCCCCTTTCTTTGGGCTTTCTTTCCCCTTTCTTTGGGCTTTCTTTGCGCTTTCTTTCCCCTTTCTTTGGGCTTCCTTTGGGCTTTCTTTCCCCTTTCTTTGGGCTTTCTTTGGGCTTTCTTCCCCCTTTCTTTGGGCTTTCTTTCCCCTTTCTTTGGGCTTTATTTCCCCTTTCTTTGGGCTTTCTTTCCCCTTTCTTTGGGCTTTCTTTCTCCTTTCTTTGGTATTTCTTTGCGCTTTCTTTCCCCTTTCTTTGGGCTTTCTTTGGGCTTTCTTTCCCCTTTCTTTGGGCTTTCTTTCCCCTTTCTTTCCCCTTTCTTTGGGCTTTCTTTGGGCTTTCTTTCCCCTTTCTTTGGGCTGTCTTTGGGCTTTCTTTCCCCTTTCTTTGGGCTTTCTTTCCCCTTTCTTTGGGCTTTCTTTGGGCTTTCTTTCCACTTTCTTTGGGCTTTGTTTCACCTTTCTTTGGGCTTTCTTTCCCCTTTCTTTGGGCTTTCTTTGGGCTTTCTTTCCGCTTTCTTTGGGCTTTCTTTGGGCTTTCTTTTCCTTTTCTTTGGGTTCTCTTTCCCCTTTCTTTGGGCTTTCTTTCCCCTTTCTTTGGGCTTTCTTTGGGCTTTCTCTCACCTTTCTTTGGGCTTTCTTTCCCCTTTCTTTGGGCTTTTTTTCCCCCTTTCTTTGGGCTTTGTTTTCCCTTTCTCTGGGCTTTCTTTCCCCTTTCTTTGGGCTTTCTTTCCCCTTTGATTGGGCTTTCTTTGGGCTTTCTTTGGGCTTTCTTTGGGCTTTCTTCGGGATTTCTTTCCCCTTCGTTTGGGCTTTCTTTGGGCTTTCTTTGGGCTTTCTTTGGGCTTTCTTCGCGCTTTCTTTCCTCTTTCTTTGGGCTTTCTTTCCCCTTTCTTTGGGCTGTCTTTCCCCTTTCTTTGGGTATTCTTTCCCCTTTCTTTGGGCTTTCTTTCCCTTTTCTTTGGGCTTTCTTTGGGCTTTCTTTGGGCTTTCTCTGGGCTTTCTTTCCCCTTTCTTTGGGCTTTCTTTCCCCTTTCTTTGGGCTTTCTTTCCCCTTTCTTTGGGCTGTCATTCCCCTTTCTTTGGGCTTTCTTTCCCCTTTCTTTGGGCTTTCTTTCCCCTTTCTTTGGGCTTTCTTTGGGTTTTCTTTGGTCTTTCTTTGGGCTTTCTTTGGGCTTTCTTTCCCCTTTCTTTGGGCTTTCTTTCCCCTTTCTTTGGGCTTTCTTTCCCCTTTCTGTGGGCTTTCTTTGGGCTTTCTTTCCCCTTTCTTTGGGTTTTCTTTCCCCTTTCTTTGGACTTTCCTTGGGCTTTCTTTGGGGTTTCTTTGGGTTTTCTTTCCCCTTTCTTTCCACTTTCTTTGGGCTTTCTTTCCCCTTTCTTTGGGCTTTCTTTCCCCTTTCTTTGGGCTTTCTTTCCCCTTTCTTTGGGCTGTCATTCCCCTTTCTTTGGGCTTTCTTTCCCCTTTCTTTGGGCTTTCTTTCCCTTTTCTTTGGGCTTTCTTTGGGCTTTCTTTGGGCTTTCTTTGGGCTTTCTCTGGGCTTTCTTTCCCCTTTCTTTGGGCTTTCTTTCCCCTTTCTTTGGGCTTTCTTTCCCCTTTCTTTGGGCTTTCTTTCCCCTTTCTTTGGGCTTTCTTTCCCCTTTCTTTGGGCTTTCTTTGAGCTTTCTTTCCCCTTTCTTTGGGTTTTCTTTCCCCTTTCTTTGGGCTTTCTTTGGGGTGTCTTTCCCCTTTCTTTGGGCTTTCTTTCCCCTTTCTTTGGGCTTTCTTTCCCCTTTCTTTGGGCTTTCTTTCCCCTTTCTTTGGGCTTTCTTTGCGCTTTCTTTCCCCTTTCTTTGGGCTTCCTTTGGGCTTTCTTTCCCCTTTCTTTGGGCTTTCTTTGGGCTTTCTTCCCCCTTTCTTTGGGCTTTCTTTCCCCTTTCTTTGGGCTTTATTTCCCCTTTCTTTGGGCTTTCTTTCCCCTTTCCTTGGGCTTTCTTTCCCCTTTCTCTGGGCTTTCTTTGGGCTTTCTTTCCCCTTTCTTTCCCCTTTCTTTGGGTTTCTTTCCCCTTTCTTTGGGCTTTCTTTCCCCTTTCTTTGGGCTGTCATTCCCCTTTCTTTGGGCTTTCTTTCCCCTTTCTTTGGGCTTTCTTTCCCTGTTCTTTGGGCTTTCTTTGGGCTTTCTTTGGGCTTTCTTTGGGCTTTCTCTGGGCTTTCTTTCCCCTTTCTTTGGGCTTTCTTTCCCCTTTCTTTGGGCTTTCTTTCCCCTTTCTTTGGGCTTTCTTTCCCCTTTCTTTGCGCTTTCTTTCCCCTTTCTTTGGGCTTTCTTTGAGCTTTCTTTCCCCTTTCTTTGGGCTTTCTTTCCCCTTTCTTTGGGCTTTCTTTGGGGTGTCTTTCCCCTTTCTTTGGGCTTTCTTTCCCCTTTCCTTGGGCTTTCTTTCCCCTTTCTTTGGGCTTTCTTTCCCCTTTCTTTGGGCTTTCTTTGCGCTTTCTTTCCCCTTTCTTTGGGCTTTCTTTGGGCTTTCTTTCCCCTTTCTTTGGGCTTTCTTTGGGCTTTCTTCCCCCTTTCTTTGGGCTTTCTTTCCCCTTTCTTTGGGCTTTATTTCCCCTTTCTTTGGGCTTTCTTTCCCCTTTCCTTGGGCTTTCTTTCCCCTTTCTTTGGGCTTTCTTTGGGCTTTCTTTCCCCTTTCTTTCCCCTTTCTTTGGGCTTTCTTTCCCCTTTCTTTGCCCTTTCTTTGGGCTTTCTTTCCCCTTTCTTTGCCCTTTCTTTCCCCTTTCTTTGGGCTTTCCTTGGGCTTTCTTTCCCCTTTCTCTGGGCTTTCTTTCCCCTTTCTTTGGGCTTTCCTTGGGCTTTCTTTGGGCTTTCTTTGGGCTTTCTTTCCACTTTCTTTGGGCTTTCTTTGGGCTTTCTTGGGCTTTCTTTCCCCTTTCTTTGGGTTCTCTTTCCCCTTTCTTTGGGCTTTCTTTCCCCTTTCTTTGGGCTTTCTTTGGGCTTTCTCTCACCTTTCTTTGGGCTTTCTTTCCCCTTTCTTTGGGCTTTTTTTCCCCTTTCTTTGGGCTTTGTTTTCCCTTTCTCTGGGCGTTTTCCCTTTCTCTGGCTTTCTTTCCCCTTTCTTTGGGCTTTCTTTCCCCTTTGATTGGGCTTTCTTTGGGCTTTCTTTGGGCTTTCTTTGGGCTTTCTTCGCGCTTTCTTTCCTCTTTCTTTGGGCTTTCTTTCCCCTTTCTTTGGGCTTTCTTTCCCCTTTCTTTGGGCTGTCTTTCCCCTTTCTTTGGTTATTCTTTCCCCTTTCTTTGGGCTTTCTTTCCTTTTCTTTGGGCTTTCTTTGGGCTTTCTTTGGGCTTTCTCTGGGCTTTCTTTCCCCTTTCTTTGGGCTTTCTTTCCCCTTTCTTTGGGCTTTCTTTCCCCCTTTCTTTGGGCTGTCATTCCCCTTTCTTTGGGCTTTCTTTCCCCTTTCTTTGGGCTTTCTTTCCCCTTTCTTTGGGCTTTCTTTGGGTTTTCTTTGGGCTTTCTTGGGCTTTCTTTGGGCTTTCTTTCCCCTTTCTTTGGGCTTTCTTTCCCCTTTCTTTGGGCTTTCTTTCCCTTTCTGTGGGCTTTCTTTGGGGTGTCTTTCCCCTTTCTTTGGGCTTTCTTTCCCCTTTCCTTGGGCTTTCTTTCCCCTTTCTTTGGGCTTTCTTTCCCCTTTCTTTGGGCTTTCTTTGCGCTTTCTTTCCCCTTTCTTTGGGCTTTCTTTGGCTTTCTTTCCCCTTTCTTTGGGCTTTCTTCCCCCTTTCTTTGGCTTTCTTTCCCCTTTCTTTGGGCTTTATTTCCCTTTCTTTGGGCTTTCTTTCCCCTTTCCTTGGGCTTTCTTTCCCCTTTCTCTGGCTTTCTTTGGGCTTTCTTTCCCCTTTCTTTCCCCTTTCTTTGGGCTTTCTTTCCCCCTTTCTTTGGGCTTTCTTTCCCCTTTCTTTGGGCTTTCTTTGGGTTTTCTTTGGTCTTTCTTTGGGCTTTCTTTGGGCTTTCTTTCCCCTTTCTTTGGGCTTTCTTTCCCCTTTCTTTGGGCTTTCTTTCCCCTTTCTGTGGGCTTTCTTTGGGCTTTCTTTCCCTTTCTTTGGGTTTTCTTTCCCCTTTCTTTGGACTTTCCTTGGGCTTTCTTTGGGGTTTCTTTGGGTTTTCTTTCCCCTTTCTTTCCACTTTCTTTGGGCTTTCTTTCCCCTTTCTTTGGGCTTTCTTTCCCTTTCTTTGGGCTTTCTTTCCCCCTTTCTTTGGGCTGTCATTCCCCTTTCTT
This sequence comes from Columba livia, assembly GCF_036013475.1. NCBI lineage: Eukaryota > Metazoa > Chordata > Aves > Columbiformes > Columbidae > Columba > Columba livia. The sequence goes on along the minus strand of NW_027043366.1, from coordinate 109,934 downwards.
TGGGCTTTCTTTCCCCTTTCTTTGGCTTTCTTTCCCTTTTCTTTGGGCTTTCTTTGGGCTTTCTTGGGCTTTCTTTGGGCTTTCTCTGGGCTTTCTTTCCCCTTTCTTTGGGCTTTCTTTCCCTTTCTTTGGGCTTTCTTTCCCCTTTCTTTGGGCTTTCTTTCCCCTTTCTTTGGGCTTTCTTTCCCCTTTCTTTGGGCTTTCTTTGAGCTTTCTTTCCCTTTCTTTGGGTTTTCTTTCCCTTTCTTTGGGCTTTCTTTGGGGTGTCTTTCCCATTTCTTTGGGCTTTTCTTTCCCCTTTCCTTGGGCTTTCTTTCCCCTTTCTTTGGGCTTTCTTTCCCCTTTCTTTGGGCTTTCTTTGCGCTTTCTTTCCCCTTTCTTTGGGCTTCCTTTGGGCTTTCTTTTCCCCTTTCTTTGGGCTTTCTTTGGGCTTTCTTCCCCCTTTCTTTGGGCTTTCTTTCCCCTTTCTTTGGGCTTTATTTCCCCTTTCTTTGGGCTTTCTTTCCCCTTTCCTTGGGCTTTCTTTCCCCTTTCTCTGGGCTTTCTTTGGGCTTTCTTTCCCCTTTCTTTCCCCTTTCTTTGGGCTTTCTTTCCCCTTTCTTTGGGCTTTCTTTCCCCTTTCTTTGGGCTGTCATTCCCTTTCTTTGGGCTTTCTTTCCCCTTTCTTTGGGCTTTCTTTCCCTGTTCTTTGGGCTTTCTTTGGGCTTTCTTTGGGCTTTCTTTGGGCTTTCTCTGGGCTTTCTTTCCCCTTTCTTTGGGCTTTCTTTCCCCCTTTCTTTGGGCTTTCTTTCCCCTTTCTTTGGGCTTTCTTTCCCCTTTCTTTGCGCTTTCTTTCCCCTTTCTTTGGGCTTTCTTGAGCTTTCTTTCCCTTTCTTTGGGCTTTCTTTCCCTTTCTTTGGGCTTTCTTTGGGGTGTCTTTCCCCTTTCTTTGGGCTTTCTTTCCCCTTTCCTTGGGCTTTCTTTCCCCTTTCTTTGGGCTTTCTTTCCCCTTTCTTTGGGCTTTCTTTGCGCTTTCTTTCCCCTTTCTTTGGGCTTTCTTTGGGCTTTCTTTCCCCTTTCTTTGGGCTTTCTTTGGGCTTTCTTCCCCTTTCTTTGGGCTTTCTTTCCCCTTTCTTTGGGCTTTATTTCCCCTTTCTTTGGGCTTTCTTTCCCCTTTCCTTGGGCTTTCATTCCCCTTTCTTTGGGCTTTCTTTGGGCTTTCTTTCCCCTTTCTTTCCCCTTTCTTTGGGCTTTCTTTCCCCTTTCTTTGCCCTTTCTTTGGGCTTTCTTTCCCCTTTCTTTGCCCTTTCTTTCCCCTTTGTTTGGGCTTTCCTTGGGCTTTCTTTCCCCTTTCTCTGGGCTTTCTTCCCCTTTCTTTGGGCTTTCCTTGGGCTTTCTTTGGGCTTTCTTTGGCTTTCTTTCCACTTTCTTTGGCTTTCTTTGGGCTTTCTTGGCTTTCTTTCCCCTTTCTTTGGGTTCTCTTTCCCCTTTCTTTGGGCTTTCTTTCCCCTTTCTTTTGGCTTTCTTTCCACTTTCTTTGGGCTTTCTATCCCCTTTCTTGGGCTTTCTTTCCCCTTTCTTTGGGCTTTCTTTGGGCTTTCTCTCACCTTTCTTTGGGCTTTCTTTCCCCTTTCTTGGGCTTTTTTTCCCCTTTCTTTGGGCTTTGTTTTCCCTTTCTCTGGGCTTTCTTTCCCCTTTCTTTGGGCTTTCTTTCCCCTTTGATTGGGCTTTCTTTGGGCTTTCTTTGGGCTTTCTTCGCGCTTTCTTTCCCTCTTTCTTTGGGCTTTCCTTTCCCCTTTCTTTGGGCTTTCTTTCCCCTTTCTTTGGGCTGTCTTTCCCCTTTCTTTGGGTATTCTTTCCCCTTTCTTTGGGCTTTCTTTCCCTTTTCTTTGGGCTTTCTTTGGGCTTTCTTTGGGCTTTCTCTGGCTTTCTTTCCCCTTTCTTTGGGCTTTCTTTCCCCTTTCTTTGGGCTTTCTTTCCCCTTTCTTTGGGCAGTCATTCCCCTTTCTTTGGGCTTTCTTTCCCCTTTCTTTGGGCTTTCTTTCCCCTTTCTTTGGGCTTTCTTTGGGCTTTCTTTGGGCTTTCTTTGGCTTTATTTCCCCTTTTCTTTGGGCTTTCTTTCCCCTTTCTTTGGGCTTTCTTTCCCCTTTCTGTGGGCTTTCTTTGGGGTGTCTTTCCCCTTTCTTTGGGCTTTCTTTCCCCTTTCCTTGGCTTTCTTTCCCCTTTCTTTGGGCTTTCTTTCCCCTTTCTTTGGGCTTTCTTTGCGCTTTCTTTCCCCTTTCTTTGGGGCTTTCTTTGGGCTTTCTTTCCCCTTTCTTTGGGCTTTCTTTGGGCTTTCTTCCCCCTTTCTTTGGGCTTTCTTTCCCCTTTCTTTGGGCTTTATTTCCCCTTTCTTTGGGCTTTCTTTCCCCTTTCCTTGGGCTTTCTTTCCCCTTTCTCTGGGCTTTCTTTGGGCTTTCTTTCCCCTTTCTTTCCCCTTTCTTTGGGCTTTCTTTCCCCTTTCTTTGGGCTTTCTTTCCCCTTTCTTTGGGCTGTCATTCCCCTTTCTTTGGGCTTTCTTTCCCCTTTCTTTGGGCTTTCTTTCCCTGTTCTTTGGGCTTTCTTTGGGCTTTCTTTGGGCTTTCTTTGGGCTTTCTCTGGGCTTCTTTCCCCTTTCTTTGGGCTTTCTTTCCCCTTTCTTTGGGCTTTCTTTCCCCTTTCTTTGGGCTTTCTTTCCCCTTTCTTTGCGCTTTCTTTCCCTCTTTCTTTGCTCTTTCTTTGAGCTTTCTTTCCCCTTTCTTTGGCTTTCTTTCCCCTTTCTTTCCCCTTTCTTTGGGCTTTCTTTCCCTTTCTTTCCCCTTTCTTTGGGCTTTCTTTCCCCTTTCTTTGGGCTTTCTTTCCCCTTTCTTTGGGCTTTCTTTCCCCTTTCTTTGGGCTTTCTTTCCCTTTTCTTTGGGCTTTCTTTGGGCTTTTCTTTGGGCTTTCTTCGGGCTTTCTCTGGGCTTTCTTTCCCCTTTCCTTGGCTTTCTTTCCCCTTTCTTTGGGCTTTCTTTCCCCTTTCTTTGGGCTTTCTTTCCCCTTTCTTTGGGCTTTCTTTGAGCTTTCTTTCCCCTTTCTTTGGGCTTTCTTTCCCCTTTCTTTGGGCTTTCTTTGGGGTGTCTTTCCCCTTTCTTTGGGCTTTCTTTCCCCTTTCTTTGGACTTTCTTTCCCCTTTCTTTGTGCTTTCTTTCCCCTTTCTTTGGCTTTCTTTGGGCTTTCTTTCCCCTTTCTTTGGGCTTTCTTTGGGCTTTCTTTGGGCTTTCTGTCCCCTTTCTTTCCCCTTTCTTTGGGCTTTCTTTGGGCTTTCTTCCCCTTTCTTTGGGCTTTCTTTCCCCTTTCTTTGGGCTTTATTTCCCCTTTCTTTGGGCTTTCTTTCCCCTTTCCTTGGGCTTTCTTTCCCCTTTCTTTGGGCTTTCTTTCCCCTTTCTTTGGGGTTTCTTTGGGCTTTCTTTGGGCTTTCTTTCCCCTTTCTTTGGGCTTTCTTTCCCCTTTCTTTGGGCTTTCTTTGGGCTTTCTTTCCCCTTTTTTTCCATTTACTTTGGGCTTTCTTTCCACTTTCTTTCCCCTTTTTTGGGCTTTGTTTCCCCTTTGTTTGGGCTTTCTTTCCCCTTTCTTTGGGCTTTCTTTGGGCTTTCTTTCCCCTTTCTTTGGGCTTTCTTTCCCCTTTCTTTGGGCTTTCCTTGGGCTTTCTTTGGGCTTTCTTTGGGCTTTCTTTCCCCTTTCTTTCCACTTTCTTTGGGCTTTCTTGGGCTTTCTTTCCCCTTTCTTTGGGCTTTCTTTCCCCTCTCTTTGGGCTTTCTTTCCCCTTTCTTTGGGCTTTCTTTCCCCTTTCTTTGGGCTGTCATTCCCCTTTCTTTGGGCTTCCTTTCCCCTTTCTTTGGGCTTTCTTTCCTCTTTCTTTGGGCTTTCTTTGGGCTTTCTTTGGGCTTTCTTTGGGCTTTCTTTCCCCTTTCTTTGGGATTTCTTTCCCCTTTCTGTGGGCTTTCTTTGGGCTTTCTTTGGGCTTTCTTTGGGCTTTCTTTCCCCTTTCTTTGGGCTATTTTCGCCCTTTCTTTGGGCTTTCCTTGGGCTTTCTTTGGGATTTCTTTGGGTTTTCTTTCCCCTTTCTTTCCACTTTCTTTGGGCTTTCATAGGCTTTCTTTCCCCTTTCTTTGTGCTTTCTTTGGGCTTTCTTTCCCCTTTCTTTGGGCTTTCTTCCCCTTTCTTTGGGCTTTCTTTCCCCTTTCTTTGGGCTGTCATTCCCCTTTCTTTGGGCTTTCTTTCCCCTTTCTTTGGGCTTTCTTTCCCCTTTCTTTGGGCTTTCTTTCCCCTTTCTTTGGGCTTTCTTTGAGCTTTCTGTCCCCTTTCTTTGGGCTTTCTTTCCCCTTTCTTTGGGCTTTCTTTGGGCTGTATTTCCCCTTTCTTTGGGCTTTCTTTCCCCTTTCTTTGGGCTTTCTTTCCCCTTTCTTTGGGCTTTCTTTGCGCTTTCTTTCCCCTTTCTTTCCCCTTTCTTTGGGCTTTCTTTCCCCTTTCTTTGGGCTTTCTTTCCCCTTTCTTTGGGCTTTCTTTGGGCTTTCTTTCCCCTTTCTTCTGGCTTTCTTTCCCCTTTCTTTCCCCTTTCTTTGGGCTTTCTTTGGGCTTTCTGTGGGCTTTCTTTGGGCTTTCTTTGGGCTTTCTTTGGGCTTTCTTTCCCCTTTCTTTGGGCTTTCTTTCCCCTTTCTTTGCGCTTTCTTTCCCCTTTCTTTGGGCTTTCTTTGAGCTTTCTTTCCCCTTTCTTTGGGCTTTCTTTCCCCTTTCTTTGGGATTTCTTTGGGGTGTCTTTCCCCTTTCTTTGGGCTTTCTTTCCCCTTTCTTTGGGCTTTCCTCCCCCTTTCTTTGGGCTTTCTTTCCCCTTTCTTTGGCCTTTCTTTGCGCTTTCTTTCCCCTTTCTTTGGGCTTTCTTTGGGCTTTCTTTCCCCTTTCTTTGGGCTTTCTTTGGGCTTTCTTCCCCCTTTCTTTGGGCTTTCTTTCCCCTTTCTTTGGGCTTTATTTCCCCTTTCTTTGGGCTTTCTTTCCCCTTTCCTTGGGCTTTCTTTCCCCTTTCTTTGGGATTTCTTTGGGCTTTCTTTCCCCTTTCTTTCCCCTTTCTTTGGGCTTTCTTTCCCCTTTCTTTGCCCTTTCTTTGGGCTTTGTTTCCCCTTTCTTTGGGCTTTCTTTCCCCTTTCTTTGGGCTTTCCTTTGGCTTTCTTTCCCCTTTCTCTGGGCTTTCTTTCCCCTTTCTTTGGGCTTTTCTTGGGCTTTCTTTGGGCTTTCTTTGGGCTTTCTTTCCACTTTCTTTGGGCTTTCTTTGGGCTTTCTTCGGGATTTCTTTCCCCTTTGTTTGGGCTTTCTTTGGGCTTTCTTTGGGCTTTCTTTGGGCTTTCTTCGCGCTTTCTTTCCTCTTTCTTTGGGCTTTCTTTCCCCTTTCTTTGGGCTGTCTTTCCCCTTTCTTTGGGTATTCTTTCCCCTTTCTTTGGGCTTTCTTTCCCTTTTCTTTGGGCTTTCTTTGGGCTTTCTTTGGGCTTTCTCTGGGCTTTCTTTCCCCTTTCTTTGGGCTTTCTTTCCCCTTTCTTTGGGCTTTCTTTCCCCTTTCTTTGGGCTGTCATTCCCCTTTCTTTGGGCTTTCTTTCCCCTTTCTTTGGCTTTCTTTCCCCTTTCTTTGGGCTTTCTTTGGGTTTTCTTTGGTCTTTCTTTGGGCTTTCTTTGGGCTTTCTTTCCCCTCTCTTTGGGCTTTCTTTCCCCTTTCTTTGGGCTTTCTTTCCCCTTTCTGTGGGCTTTCTTTGGGCTTTCTTTCCCCTTTCTTTGCGCTTTCTTTCCCCTTTCTTTGGGCTTTCTTTGGGCTTTCTTTCCCCTTTCTTTGGGCTTTCTTTGGGCTTTCTTCCCCCTTTCTTTGGGCTTTCTTTCCCCTTTCTTTGGGCTTTATTTCCCCTTTCTTTGGGCTTTCTTTCCCCTTTCCTTGGGCTTTCTTTCCCCTTTCTTTGGGCTTTCTTTGGGCTTTCTTTCCCCTTTCTTTCCCCTTTCTTTGGGCTTTCTTTCCCCTTTCTTTGGGCTTTCTTTCCCCTTTCTTTGGGCTTTCTTTCCCCTTTCTTTGGGCTGTCATTCCCCTTTCTTTGGGCTTTCTTTCCCCTTTCTTTGGGCTTTCTTTGGGGTGTCTTTCCCCTTTCTTTGGGCTTTCTTTCCCCTTTCCTTGGGCTTTCTTTCCCCTTTCTTTGGGCTTTCTTTCCCCTTTCTTTGGGCTTTCTTTGCGCATTCTTTCCCCTTTCTTTGGGCTTTCTTTGGGCTTTCTTTCCCCTTTCTTTGGGCTTTCTTTGGGCTTTCTTCCCCCTTTCTTTGGGCTTTCTTTCCCCTTTCTTTGGGCTTTATTTCCCCTTTCTTTGGGCTTTCTTTCCCCTTTCTTTCCCCTTTCTTTGGGCTTTCTTTCCCCTTTCTTTGGGCTTTCTTTCCCCTTTCTTTGGGCTGTCATTCCCCTTTCTTTGGGCTTTCTTTCCCCTTTCTTTGGGCTTTCTTTCCCCTTTCTTTGGGCTTTCTTTGGGCTTTCTTTGGGCTTTCTTTGTGCTTTCTCTGGGCTTTCTTTCCCCTTTCTTTGGGCTTTCTTTCCCCTTTCTTTGGGCTTTCTTTCCCCTTTCTTTGGGCTTTCTTTCCCCTTTCTTTGCGCTTTCTTTCCCCTTTCTTTGGGCTTTCTTTGAGCTTTCTTTCCCCTTTCTTTGGGCTTTCTTTCCCCTTTCTTTCCCCTTTCTTTGGGCTTTCTTTCCCCTTTCTTTGGGCTTTCCTTGGGCTTTCTTTCCCCTTTCTCTGGGCTTTCTTTCCCCTTTCTTTGGGCTTTCCTTGGGCTTTCTTTCCCCTTTCTCTGGGCTTTCTTTCCCCTTTCTTTGGGCTTTCCTTGGGCTTTCTTTGGGCTTTCTTTGGGCTTTCTTTCCACTTTCTTTGGGCTTTCTTTGGGCTTTCTTGGGCTTTCTTTCCCCTTTCTTTGGGCTTTCTTTCCCCTTTCTTTGGGCTTTCTTTCCCCTTTCTTTGGGCTTTCTTTGGGCTTTCTTTGGGCTTTCTTTCCCCTTTCTTTGGGCTTTCTTTGGGCTTTCTTTGGGCTTTCTTCGGGCTTTCTCTGGGCTTTCTTTCCCCTTTCCTTGGGCTTTCTTTCCCCTTTCTTTGGGCTTTCTTTCCCCTTTCTTTGGGCTTTCTTTCCCCTTTCTTTGGGCTTTCTTTGAGCTTTCTTTCCCCTTTCTTTGGGCTTTCTTTCCCCTTTCTTTGGGCTTTCTTTGGGGTGTCTTTCCCCTTTCTTTGGGCTTTCTTTCCCCTTTCTTTGGACTTTCTTTCCCCTTTCTTTGTGCTTTCTTTCCCCTTTCTTTGGGCTTTCTTTGGGCTTTCTTTCCCCTTTCTTTGGGCTTTCTTAGGGCTTTCTTTGGGCTTTCTGTCCCCTTTCTTTCCCCTTTCTTTGGGCTTTCTTTGGGCTTTCTTCCCCCTTTCTTTGGGCTTTCTTTCCCCTTTCTTTGGGCTTTATTTCCCCTTTCTTTGGGCTTTCTTTCCCCTTTCCTTGGGCTTTCTTTCCCCTTTCTTTGGGCTTTCTTTCCCCTTTCTTTGGGGTTTCTTTGGGCTTTCTTTGGGCTTTCTTTCCCCTTTCTTTGGGCTTTCTTTCCCCTTTCTTTGGGCTTTCTTTGGGCTTTCTTTCCCCTTTTTTTCCATTTACTTTGGGCTTTCTTTCCACTTTCTTTCCCCTTTTTTGGGCTTTGTTTCCCCTTTCTTTGGGCTTTCTTTCCCCTTTCTTTGGGCTTTCTTTGGGCTTTCTTTCCCCTTTCTTTGGGCTTTCTTTCCCCTTTCTTTGGGCTTTCCTTGGGCTTTCTTTGGGCTTTCTTTGGGCTTTCTTTCCCCTTTCTTTCCACTTTCTTTGGGCTTTCTTGGGCTTTCTTTCCCCTTTCTTTGGGCTTTCTTTCCCCTCTCTTTGGGCTTTCTTTCCCCTTTCTTTGGGCTTTCTTTCCCCTTTCTTTGGGCTGTCATTCCCCTTTCTTTGGGCTTCCTTTCCCCTTTCTTTGGGCTTTCTTTCCTCTTTCTTTGGGCTTTCTTTGGGCTTTCTTTGGGCTTTCTTTGGGCTTTCTTTGGGCTTTCTTTCCCCTTTCTTTGGGATTTCTTTCCCCTTTCTGTGGGCTTTCTTTGGGCTTTCTTTGGGCTTTCTTTGGGCTTTCTTTCCCCTTTCTTTGGGCTATTTTCGCCCTTTCTTTGGGCTTTCCTTGGGCTTTCTTTGGGCTTTCTTTGGGTTTTCTTTCCCCTTTCTTTCCACTTTCTTTGGGCTTTCATAGGCTTTCTTTCCCCTTTCTTTGTGCTTTCTTTCCCCTTTCTTTGGGCTTTCTTTCCCCTTTCTTTGGGCTTTCTTTCCCCTTTCTTTGGGCTTTCTTTCCCCTTTCTTTGGGCTTTCTTTGAGCTTTCTGTCCCCTTTCTTTGGGCTTTCTTTCCCCTTTCTTTGGGCTTTCTTTGGGCTGTATTTCCCCTTTCTTTGGGCTTTCTTTCACATTTCTTTGGGCTTTCTTTCCCCTTTCTTTGGGCTTTCTTTGCGCTTTCTTTCCCCTTTCTTTCCCCTTTCTTTGGGCTTTCTTTCCCCTTTCTTTGGGCTTTCTTTCCCCTTTCTTTGGGCTTTCTTTGGGCTTTCTTTCCCCTTTCTTCTGGCTTTCTTTCCCCTTTCTTTCCCCTTTCTTTGGGCTTTCTTTGGGCTTTCTGTGGGCTTTCTTTGGGCTTTCTTTGGGCTTTCTTTGGGCTTTCTTTCCCCTTTCTTTGGGCTTTCTTTCCCCTTTCTTTGGGCTTTCCTTGGGCTTTCTTTGGGCTTTCTTTGGGCTTTCTTTCCCCTTTCTTTCCACTTCTTTGGGCTTTCTTTAGGCTTTCTTTGGCTTTCTTTCCCCTTACTTTGGGCTTTCTTTCCCCTTTCTTTGGGATTTCTTTCCCCTTTCTTTGGGCTTTCTTTCCCCTTTCTTTGGGCTGTCATTCCCCATTCTTTGGGCTTTCTTTCCCCTTTCTTTGGGCTTTCCTTGGTCTTTCTTTGGTCTTTCTTTGGGCTTTCTTTCCCCTTTCTTTCCACTTTCTTTGGGCTTTCTTTGGGCTTTCTTTCCCCTTTCTTTGGGCTTTCTTTCCCCTTTCTTTGGGCTTTCTTTCCCCTTTCTTTGGGCTTTCTTTCCCCTTTCTTTGGCCTTTCTTTGGGCTTTCTTTGGGATTTATTTGGGCTTTCTTTGGGCTTTCTTTCCCCTTTCTTTCCACTTTCTTTGGGCTTTCTTTGGGCTTTCTTTGGGCTTTCTTTCCCCTTTCTTTGGGCTTTCTTTCCCCTTTCTATGGGCTTTCTTTGGGCTTTCTTTCCCCTTTCTTTGGGCTTTGTTTCCCCTTTCTTTAGGCTTTCTTTAGGCTTTCTTTAGGCTTTCTTTGGGCTTTCTTTCCGCTTTCTTTGGGCATTCTTTGGGCTTTCTTTCCCTTTTCTTTGGGCTTTCTTTCCCCTTTCTTTGGGCTTTCTTTGGGCTTTCTTTCCCCTTTTTTGGGCTTTCTTTCCCCTTTCTTTGGGCTTTCTTTCCCCTTTCTTGGGCTTTCTTTCCCCTTTCTTTGGGCTTTCTTTGGGCTTTCTTTCCACTTTCTTTGGGCTTTGTTTCCCCTTTCTTTGGGCTTTCTTTCCCCTTTCTTTGGGCTTTCTTTGGGCTTTCTTTGGGCTTTCTTTCCGCTTTCTTTGGGCTTTCTTTGGGCTTTCTTTTCCTTTTCTTTGGGTTCTCTTTCCCCTTTCTTTGGGCTTTCTTTCCCCTTTCTTTTGGCTTTCTTTCCACTTTCTTTGGGCTTTCTATCCCCTTTCTTTGGGCTTTCTTTCCCCTTTCTTTGGGCTTTCTTTGGGCTTTCTCTCACCTTTCTTTGGGCTTTCTTTCCCCTTTCTTTGGGCTTTTTTTCCCCTTTCTTTGGGCTTTGTTTTCCCTTTCTCTGGGCTTTCTTTCCCCTTTCTTTAGGCTTTCTTTCCCCTTTGATTGGGCTTTCTTTGGGCTTTCTTTGGGCTTTCTTTGGGCTTTCTTCGGGATTTCTTTCCCCTTTGTTTGGGCTTTCTTTGGGCTTTCTTTGGGCTTTCTTTGGGCTTTCTTCGCGCTTTCTTTCCTCTTTCTTTGGGCTTTCTTTCCCCTTTCTTTGGGCTTTCTTTCCCCTTTCTTTGGGCTGTCATTCCCCTTTCTTTGGGCTTTCTTTCCCCTTTCTTTGGGCTGTCATTCCCCTTTCTTTGGGCTTTCTTTCCCCTTTCTTTGGGCTTTCTTTCCCCTTTCTTTGGGCTTTCTTTGGGTTTTCTTTGGTCTTTCTTTGGGCTTTCTTTGGGCTTTCTTTCCCCTTTCTTTGGGCTTTCTTTCCCCTTTCTTTGGGCATTCTTTCCCCTTTCTGTGGGCTTTCTTTGGGCTTTCTTTCCCCTTTCTTTGGGTTTTCTTTCCCCTTTCTTTGGACTTTCCTTGGGCTTTCTTTGGGGTTTCTTTGGGTTTTCTTTCCCCTTTCTTTCCACTTTCTTTGGGCTTTCTTTCCGCTTTCTTTGGGCTTTCTTTCCCCTTTCTTTGGGCTTTCTTTCCCCTTTCTTTGGGCTGTCATTCCCCTTTCTTTGGGCTTTCTTTCCCCTTTCTTTGGGCTTTCTTTCCCTTTTCTTTGGGCTTTCTTTGGGCTTTCTTTGGGCTTTCTTTGGGCTTTCTCTGGGCTTTCTTTCCCCTTTCTTTGGGCTTTCTTTCCCCTTTCTTTGGGCTTTCTTTCCCCTTTCTTTGGGCTTTCTTTCCCCTTTCTTTGGGCTTTCTTTGAGCTTTCTTTCCCCTTTCTTTGGGCTTTCTTTCCCCTTTCTTTGGGCTTTCTTTGGGGTGTCTTTCCCCTTTCTTTGGGCTTTCTTTCCCCTTTCCTTGGGCTTTCTTTCCCCTTTCTCTGGGCTTTCTTTCCCCATTCTTTGGGCTTTCTTTGCGCTTTCTTTCCCCTTTCTTTGGGCTTTCTTTGGGCTTTATTTCCCCTTTCTTTGGGCTTTCTTTGGGCTTTCTTTCCCCTTTCTTTCCCCTTTCTTTGGGCTTTCTTTCCCCTTTCTTTGGGCTTTGTTTCCCCTTTCTTTGGGCTTTGTTTCCCCTTTCTTTGGGCTTTCTTTCCCCTTTCTTTGGGCTTTCCTTGGGCTTTCTTTCCCCTTTCTTTGGGCTTTCTTTCCCCTTTCTTTGGGCTTTCCTTGGGCTTTCTTTGGGCTTTCTTTGGGCTTTCTTTCCACTTTCTTTGGGCTTTCTTTGGGCTTTCTTGGGCTTTCTTTCCCCTTTCTTTGGGCTTTCTTTCCCCTTTCTTTGGGCTTTCTTTCCCCTTTCTTTGGGCTTTCTTTCCCCTTTCTTTGGGCTGTCATTCCCCTTTCTTTGGGCTTTCTTTCCGCTTTCTTTGGGCTTTCTTCCCCCTTTCTTTGGGCTTTCTTTCCCTTTTCTTTGGGCTTTCTTTGGGCTTTCTTTGGGCTTTCTTCGGGCTTTCTCTGGGCTTTCTTTCCCCTTTCTTTGGGCTTTCTTTCCCCTTTCTTTGGGCTTTCTTTCCCCTTTCTTTGGGCTTTCTTTCCCCTTTCTTTGGGCTTTCTTTGAGCTTTCTTTCCCCTTTCTTTGGGCTTTCTTTCCCCTTTCTTTGGGCTTTCTTTGGGGTGTCTTTCCCCTTTCTTTGGGCTTGCTTTCCCCTTTCTTTGGACTTTCTTTCCCCTTTCTTTGTGCTTTCTTTCCCCTTTCTTTGGGCTTTCTTTGGGCTTTCTTTCCCCTTTCTTTGGGCTTTCTTTGGGCTTTCTTCGGGCTTTCTGTCCCCTTTCTTTCCCCTTTCTTTGGGCTTTCTTTGGGCTTTCTTTCCCCTTTCTTTGGGCTTTCTTTCCCCTTTCTTTGGGCTTTATTTCCCCTTTCTTTGGGCTTTCTTTCCCCTTTCCTTGGGCTTTCTTTCCCCTTTCTTTGGGCTTTCTTTCCCCTTTCTTTGTGGTTTCTTTGGGCTTTCTTTGGGCTTTCTTTCCCCTTTCTTTGGGCTTTCTTTCCCCGTTCTTTGGGCTTTCTTTGGGCTTTCTTTCCCCTTTTTTCCATTTACTTTGGGCTTTCTTTCCCCTTTCTTTCCCCTTTTTTGGGCTTTGTTTCCCCTTTCTTTGGGCTTTCTTTCCCCTTTCTTTGGGCTTTCTTTGGGCTTTCTTTCCCCTTTCTTTGGGCTTTCTTTCCACTTTCTTTGGGCTTTCCTTGGGCTTTCTTTGGGCTTTCTTTGGGCTTTCTTTCCCCTTTCTTTCCACTTTCTTTGGGCTTTCTTGGGCTTTCTTTCCCCTTTCTTTGGGCTTTCTTTCCCCTCTCTTTGTGCTTTCTTTCCCCTTTCTTTGGGCTTTCTTTCCCCTTTCTTTGGGCTGTCATTCCCCTTTCTTTGGGCTTTCTTTCCACTTTCTTTGGGCTTTCTTTCCCCTTTCTTTGGGCTTTCTTTGGGCTTTCTTTGGGCTTTCTTTGGGCTTTCTTTACCCTTTCTTTGGGATTTGTTTCCCCTTTCTGTGGGCTTTCTTTGGGCTTTCTTTGGGCTTTCTTTCCCCTTTCTTTGGGCTATTTTCGCCCTTTCTTTGGGCTTTCCTTGGGCTTTCTTTGGGCTTTCTTTGGGTTTTATTTCCCCTTTCTTTCCACTTTCTTTGGGTTTTCATAGGCTTTCTTTCCCCTTTCTTTGTGCTTTCTTTGGGCTTTCTTTCCCCTTTCTTTTGGCTTTCTTTCCCCTTTCTTTGGGCTTTCTTCCCCTTTCTTTGGGCTTTCTTTCCCCCTTCTTTGGGCTGTCATTCCCCTTTCTTTGGGCTTTCTTTCCCCTTTCTTTGGGCTTTCTTTCCCTTTTCTTTGGGCTTTCTTTGGGCTTTCTTTGGGCTTTCTTTGGGCTTTCTCTGGGCTTTCTTTCCCCTTTCTTTGGGCTTTCTTTCCCCTTTCTTTGGGCTTTCTTTCCCCTTTCTTTGGGCTTTCTTTCCCCTTTCTTTGGGCTTTCTTTGAGCTTTCTGTCCCCTTTCTTTGGGCTTTCTTTCCCGTTTCTTTGGGCTTTCTTTGGGCTGTCTTTCCCCTTTCTTTGGGCTTTCTTTCCCCTTTCTTTGGGCTTTCCTTCCCCTTTCTTTGGGCTTTCTTTCCCCTTTCTTTGGGCTTTCTTTGCGCTTTCTTTCCCCTTTCTTTCCCCTTTCTTTGGGATTTCTTTCCCCTTTCTTTGGGCTTTCTTTCGGCTTTCTTTCCCCTTTCTTCTGGCTTTCTTTCCCCTTTCTTTCCCCTTTCTTTGGGCTTTCTTTGGGCTTTCTGTGGGCTTTCTTTGGGCTTTCTTTGGGCTTTCTTTGGGCTTTCTTTCCCCTTTCTTTGGGCTTTCTTTCCCCTTTCTTTGGGCTTTCCTTGGGCTTTCTTTGGGCTTTCTTTGGGCTTTCTTTCCCCTTTCTTTCCACTTTCTTTGGGCTTTCTTTGGGCTTTCTTTCCCCTTACTTTGGGCTTTCTTTCCCCTTTCTTTGGGATTTCTTTCCCCTTTCTTTGGGCTTTCTTTCCCCTTTCTTTGGGCTGTCATTCCCCTTTCTTTGGGCTTTCTTTCCCCTTTCTTTTGGCTTTCCTTGGTCTTTCTTTGGGCTTTCTTTGGGCTTTCTTTCCCCTTTCTTTCCACTTTCTTTGAGCTTTCTTTGGGCTTTCTTTCCCCTTTCTTTGGGCTTTCTTTCCACTTTCTTTGGGCTTTCTTTCCCCTTTCTTTGGCCTTTCTTTCCCTTTTCTTTGGCCTTTCTTTGGGCTTTCTTTGGGCTTTCTTTGGGCTTTCTTTGGGCTTTCTGTGGGCTTTCTTAGGGATTTATTTGGGCTTTCTTTGGGCTTTCTTTCCCCTTTCTTTCCAATTTCTTTGGGCATTCTTTGGGCTTTCTTTGGGCTTTCTTTCCCCTTTCTTTGGGATTTCTTTCCCCTTTCTTTGGGCTTTCTTTCCCCTTTCTTTGGGCTTTCTTTCCCCTTTCTTTGGGCTTTCTTTCCCCTTTCTTTGGGCTTTCTTTCCCCTTTCTTTGGCCTGTCATTCCCCTTTCTTTGGGCTTTCTTTCCCCTTTCTTTGGGCTTTCTTTCCCCTTTCTTTGGGCTTTTTTTGGGCTTTCTTTGGGCTTTATTTGGGCTTTCTTTGGGCTTTCTTTCCCCTTTCTTTGGGCTCTCATTCCCCTTTCTGTGGGCTTTCTTTGGGCTTACTTTCCCCTTTCTTTGGGCTTTCTTTCCCCTTTCTTTGGGCTTTCCTTGGGCTTTCTTTTCTCCTTCTTTGGGTTTTCTTTCCCCTTTCTTTCCACTTTCTTTGGGCTTTCTTTGGGCTTTCTTTGGGCTTTCTTTCCCCTTTCTTTGGGCTTTCTTTCCCCTTTCTTTGGGCTTTCTTTCCCCTTTCTTCGGGCTTTCTTTCCCCTTTCTTTGGGCTGTCATTCCCCATTCTTTGGGCTTTCTTCCCCCTTTCTTTGGGCTTTCTTTCCCCTTTCTTTGGCCTTTCTTTGGGCTTTCTTTGGGCTTTCATAGGCTTTCTTTCCCCTTTCTTTGGGCTTTCTTTGGGCTTTCTTTCCCCTTTCTTTGGGCATTCTTTGGGCTTTCTTTGGGCTTTCGTTGCGCTTTCTTTCCACATTCTTTGGGCTTTCTTTGGCCTTTCTTTCCCCTTTCTTTGGGCTTTCTTTCCCCTTTCTTTGGGCTTTCTTTCCCCTTTCTTTGGGCTTTCTCTGGGCTTTCTGTGGGCTTTCTTTGGGCTTTCTTTGGGTTTTCTTTGGGCTTTCTTTCCCCTTTCTTTGGGCTTTCTTTCCCCTTTCTTTGGGCTTTCTTTGGGCTTTCTTTCCCCTTTCTTTGGGCTTTCTTTGGGCTTTCTTTCCCCTTTCTTTGGGCTTTCTTTGGGCTTTCTTTCCCCTTTGGGCTTTGTTTCCCCTTTCTTTGGGCTTTCTTTGGGCTTTCTTTCCCCTTTCTTTGGTCTTTCTTTCCCCTTTCTTTGGGCTTTCTTTGGGCTTTCTTTCCCCTTTCTTTGGGCTTTCTTTCCCCTTTCTTTGGGCTTTCTTTGGGCTTTCTTTCCCCTTTCTTTGGGCTTTGTTTCCCCTTTCTTTAGGCTTTCTTTAGGCTTTCTTTAGGCTTTCTTTGGGCTTTCTTTCCGCTTTCTTTGGGCATTCTTTGGGCTTTCTTTCCCTTTTCTTTGGGCTTTCTTTCCCCTTTCTTTGGGCTTTCTTTGGGCTTTCTTTCCCATTTCTTTGGGCTTTCTTTCCCCTTTCTTTGGTATTTCTTTGCGCTTTCTTTCCCCTTTCTTTGGGCTTTCTTTGGGCTTTCTTTCCCCTTTCTTTGGGCTTTCTTTCCCCTTTCTTTTGGCTGTCTTTGGGCTTTCTTTCCCCTTTCTTTGGGCTTTCTTTCCCCTTTCTTTGAGCTTTCTTTCCCCTTTCTTTGGGCTTTCTTTGGGTTTTCTTTGGGCATTCTTTGGGCTTTCTTTCCCTTTCTTTGGGATTTCTTTGGGCTTTCTTTGGGCTTTCTTTCCCCTTTCTTTGGGCTTTCTTTCCCCTTTCTTTGGGCTTTCTTTCCCCTTTCTTTGGGCTTTCTTTCCCCTTTCCTTGGGCTTTCTTTCCCTTTTCTTTGGGCTTTCTTTGGGCTTTCTTTGGGCTTTCTCCGGCTTTCTCTGGGCTTTCTTTCCCCTTTCCTTGGGCTTTCTTTCCCCTTTCTTTGGGCTTTCTTTCCCCTTTCTTTGGGCTTTCTTTCCCCTTTCTTTGGGCTTTCTTTGAGCTTTCTTTCCCCTTTCTTTGGGCTTTCTTTCCCCTTTCTTTGGGCTTTCTTTGGGGTGTCTTTCCCCTTTCTTTGGGCTTTCTTTCCCCTTTCTTTGGACTTTCTTTCCCCTTTCTTTGTGCTTTCTTTCCCTTTTCTTTGGGCTTTCTTTGGGCTTTCTTTCCCCTTTCTTTGGGCTTTCTTTGGGCTTCCTTTGGGCTTTCTGTCCCCTTTCTTTCCCCTTTCTTTGGGCTTTCTTTGGGCTTTCTTCCCCCTTTCTTTGGGCTTTCTTTCCCCTTTCTTTGGGCTTTATTTCCCCTTTCTTTGGGCTTTCTTTCCCCTTTCCTTGGGCTTTCTTTCCCCTTTCTTTGGGCTTTCTTTCCCCTTTCTTTGGGGTTTCTTTGGGCTTTCTTTGGGCTTTCTTTCCCCTTTCTTTGGGCTTTCTTTCCCCTTTCTTTGGTATTTCTTTGCGCTTTCTTTCCCCTTTCTTTGGGCTTTCTTTGGGCTTTCTTTCCCCTTTCTTTGGGCTTTCTTTCCCCTTTCTTTTGGCTGTCTTTGGGCTTTCTTTCCCCTTTCTTTGGGCTTTCTTTCCCCTTTCTTTGAGCTTTCTTTCCCCTTTCTTTGGGCTTTCTTTGGGTTTTCTTTGGGCATTCTTTGGGCTTTCTTTCCCTTTCTTTGGGATTTCTTTGGGCTTTCTTTGGGCTTTCTTTCCCCTTTCTTTGGGCTTTCTTTCCCCTTTCTTTGGGCTTTCTTTCCCCTTTCTTTGGGCTTTCTTTGGGTTTTCTTTGGGCATTCTTTGGGCTTTCTTTCCCTTTCTTTGGGATTTCTTTGGGCTTTCTTTCCCCTTTCTTTCCACTTTCTTTGGGCTTTCTTTCCCCTTTCTTTGGGCTTTCTTTCCCCTTTCTTTGGGCTTTCTTTCCCCTTTCTTTGGGCTGTCATTCCCCTTTCTTTGGGCTTTCTTTCCCCTTTCTTTGGGCTTTCTTTCCCTTTTCTTTGGGCTTTCTTTGGGCTTTCTTTGGGCTTTCTTTGGGCTTTCTTTGGGCTTTCTTTCCCCTTTCTTTGGGCTTTCTTTCCCCTTTCTTTGGGCTTTCTTTCCCCTTTCTTTGGGCTTTCTTTCCCCTTTCTTTGGGCTTTCTTTCCCCTTTCTTTGGGCTTTCTTTGAGCTTTCTTTCCCCTTTCTTTGGGTTTTCTTTCCCCTTTCTTTGGGCTTTCTTTGGGGTGTCTTTCCCCTTTCTTTGGGCTTTCTTTCCCCTTTCCTTGGGCTTTCTTTCCCCTCTCTTTGGGCTTTCTTTCCCCTTTCTTTGGGCTTTCTTTGCGCTTTCTTTCCCCTTTCTTTGGGCTTTCTTTGGGCTTTCTTTCCCCTTTCTTTGGGCTTTCTTTGGGCTTTCTTCCCCCTTTCTTTGGGCTTTCTTTCCCCTTTCTTTGGGCTTTCTTTCCCCTTTCCTTGGGCTTTCTTTCCCCTTTCTCTGGGCTTTCTTTGGGCTTTCTTTCCCCTTTCTTTCCCCTTTCTTTGGGCTTTCTTTCCCCTTTCTTTGGGCTTTCTTTCCCCTTTCTTTGGGCTGTCATTCCCCTTTCTTTGGGCTTTCTTTCCCCTTTCTTTGGGCTTTCTTTCCCTGTTCTTTGGGCTTTCTTTGGGCTTTCTTTGGGCTTTCTTTGGGCTTTCTCTGGGCTTTCTTTCCACTTTCTTTGGGCTTTCTTTCCCCTTTCTTTGGGCTTTCTTTCCCCTTTCTTTGGGCTTTCTTTCCCCTTTCTTTGCGCTTTCTTTCCCCTTTCTTTGGGCTTTCTTTGAGCTTTCTTTCCCCTTTCTTTGGGCTTTCTTTCCCCTTTCTTTCCCCTTTCTTTGGGCTTTCTTTCCCCTTTCTTTGGGCTTTCTTTCCCCTTTCTTTCCCCTTTCTTTGGGCTTTCTTTCCCCTTTCTTTCCCCTTTCTTTGGGCTTTCTTTCTCCTTTCTTTGGGCTTTCTTTCCCCTTTCTTTGGGCTTTCTTTCCCCTTTCTTTGGGCTTTCCTTGGGCTTTCTTTGGGCTTTCTTTGGGCTTTCTTTCCCCTTTCTTTCCACTTTCTTTGGCTTTCTTGGGCTTTCTTTCCCCTTTCTTTGGGCTTTCTTTCCCCTCTCTTTGTGCTTTCTTTCCCCTTTCTTTGGGCTTTCTTTCCCCTTTCTTTGGGCTGTCATTCCCCTTTCTTTGGGCTTTCTTTCCACTTTCTTTGGGCTTTCTTTCCCCTTTCTTTGGGCTTTCTTTCCCCTTTCTTTGGGCTTTCTTTGGGCTTTCTTTGGGCTTTCTTTACCCTTTCTTTGGGATTTCTTTCCCCTTTCTGTGGGCTTTCTTTGGGCTTTCTTTGGGCTTTCTTTCCCCTTTCTTTGGGCTATTTTCGCCCTTTCTTTGGGCTTTCCTTGGGCTTTCTTTGGGCTTTCTTTGGGTTTTATTTCCCCTTTCTTTCCTCTTTCTTTGGGCTTTCATAGGCTTTCTTTCCCCTTTCTTTGTGCTTTCTTTGGGCTTTCTTTCCCCTTTCTTTTGGCTTTCTTTCCCCTTTCTTTGGGCTTTCTTCCCCTTTCTTTGGGCTTTCTTTGGGCTTTCTCTGGGCTTTCTTTCCCATTTCTTTGGGCTTTCTTTCCCCTTTCTTTGGGCTTTCTTTCCCCTTTCTTTGGGCTTTCTTTCCCCTTTCTTTGGGCTTTCTTTCGGCTTTCTTTCCCCTTTCTTCTGGCTTTCTTTCCCCTTTCTTTCCCCTTTCTTTGGGCTTTCTTTGGGCTTTCTCTGGGCTTTCTTTCCCCTTTCTTTGGGCTTTCTTTCCCCTTTCTTTGGGCTTTCTTTCCCCTTTCTTTGGGCTTTCTTTCCCCTTTCTTTGGGCTTTCTTTCCCCTTTCTTTGGGCTTTCTTTCCCCTTTCTTTCCCCTTTCTTTGGGCTTTCTTTCCCCTTTCTTTCCCCTTTCTTTGGGCTTTCTTTCTCCTTTCTTTGGGCTTTCTTTCCCCTTTCTTTGGGCTTTCTTTGGGCTTTCTTCCCCCTTTCTTTGGGCTTTCTTTCCCCTTTCTTTGGGCTTTATTTCCCCTTTCTTTGGGCTTTCTTTCCCCTTTCCTTGGGCTTTCTTTCCCCTTTCTTTGGGCTTTCTTTCCCCTTTCTTTGGGGTTTCTTTGGGCTTTCTTTGGGCTTTCTTTCCCCTTTCTTTGGGCTTTCTTTCCCCTTTCTTTGGTATTTCTTTGCGCTTTCTTTCCCCTTTCTTTGGGCTTTCTTTGGGCTTTCTTTCCCCTTTCTTTGGGCTTTCTTTCCCCTTTCTTTTGGCTGTCTTTGGGCTTTCTTTCCCCTTTCTTTGGGCTTTCTTTCCCCTTTCTTTGAGCTTTCTTTCCCCTTTCTTTGGGCTTTCTTTGGGTTTTCTTTGGGCATTCTTTGGGCTTTCTTTCCCTTTCTTTGGGATTTCTTTGGGCTTTCTTTGGGCTTTCTTTCCCCTTTCTTTGGGCTTTCTTTCCCCTTTCTTTGGGCTTTCTTTTCCCTTTCTTTGGGCTTTCTTTCCCCTTTCCTTGGGCTTTCTTTCCCTTTTCTTTGGGCTTTCTTTGGGCTTTCTTTGGGCTTTCTCCGGGCTTTCTCTGGGCTTTCTTTCCCCTTTCCTTGGGCTTTCTTTCCCCTTTCTTTGGGCTTTCTTTCCCCTTTCTTTGGGCTTTCTTTGAGCTTTCTTTCCCCTTTCTCTGGGCTTTCTTTCCCCTTTCTTTGGGCTTTCTTTGGGGTGTCTTTCCCCTTTCTTTGGGCTTTCTTTCCCCTTTCTTTGGACTTTCTTTCCCCTTTCTTTGTGCTTTCTTTCCCTTTTCTTTGGGCTTTCTTTGGGCTTTCTTTCCCCTTTCTTTGGGCTTTCTTTGGGCTTCCTTTGGGCTTTCTGTCCCCTTTCTTTCCCCTTTCTTTGGGCTTTCTTTGGGCTTTCTTCCCCCTTTCTTTGGGCTTTCTTTCCCCTTTCTTTGGGCTTTATTTCCCCTTTCTTTGGGCTTTCTTTCCCCTTTCCTTGGGCTTTCTTTCCCCTTTCTTTGGGCTTTCTTTCCCCTTTCTTTGGGGTTTCTTTGGGCTTTCTTTGGGCTTTCTTTCCCCTTTCTTTGGGCTTTCTTTCCCCTTTCTTTGGTATTTCTTTGCGCTTTCTTTCCCCTTTCTTTGGGCTTTCTTTGGGCTTTCTTTCCCCTTTCTTTGGGCTTTCTTTCCCCTTTCTTTTGGCTGTCTTTGGGCTTTCTTTCCCCTTTCTTTGGGCTTTCTTTCCCCTTTCTTTGAGCTTTCTTTCCCCTTTCTTTGGGCTTTCTTTGGGTTTTCTTTGGGCATTCTTTGGGCTTTCTTTCCCTTTCTTTGGGATTTCTTTGGGCTTTCTTTGGGCTTTCTTTCCCCTTTCTTTGGGCTTTCTTTCCCCTTTCTTTGGGCTTTCTTTTCCCTTTCTTTGGGCTTTCTTTCCCCTTTCCTTGGGCTTTCTTTCCCTTTTCTTTGGGCTTTCTTTGGGCTTTCTTTGGGCTTTCTCCGGGCTTTCTCTGGGCTTTCTTTCCCCTTTCCTTGGGCTTTCTTTCCCCTTTCTTTGGGCTTTCTTTCCCCTTTCTTTGGGCTTTCTTTCCCCTTTCTTTGGGCTTTCTTTGAGCTTTCTTTCCCCTTTCTTTGGGCTTTCTTTCCCCTTTCTTTGGGCTTTCTTTGGGGTGTCTTTCCCCTTTCTTTGGGCTTTCTTTCCCCTTTCTTTGGACTTTCTTTCCCCTTTCTTTGTGCTTTCTTTCCCTTTTCTTTGGGCTTTCTTTGGGCTTTCTTTCCCCTTTCTTTGGGCTTTCTTTGGGCTTCCTTTGGGCTTTCTGTCCCCTTTCTTTCCCCTTTCTTTGGGCTTTCTTTGGGCTTTCTTCCCCCTTTCTTTGGGCTTTCTTTCCCCTTTCTTTGGGCTTTATTTCCCCTTTCTTTGGGCTTTCTTTCCCCTTTCCTTGGGCTTTCTTTCCCCTTTCTTTGGGCTTTCTTTCCCCTTTCTTTGGGGTTTCTTTGGGCTTTCTTTGGGCTTTCTTTCCCCTTTCTTTGGGCTTTCTTTCCCCTTTCTTTGGGCTTTCTTTGGGCTTTCTTTCCCCTTTTTTTCCATTTACTTCGGGCTTTCTTTCCACTTTCTTTCCCCTTTTTTGGGCTTTGTTTCCCCTTTGTTTGGGCTTTCTTTCCCCTTTCTTTGGGCTTTCTTTGGGCTTTCTTTCCCCTTTCTTTGGGCTTTCTTTCCCCTTTCTTTGGGCTTTCCTTGGGCTTTCTTTGGGCTTTCTTTGGGCTTTCTTTCCCCTTTCTTTCCACTTTCTTTGGGCTTTCTTGGGCTTTCTTTCCCCTTTCTTTGGGCTTTCTTTCCCCTCTCTTTGGGCTTTCTTTCCCCTTTCTTTGGGCTTTCTTTCCCCTTTCTTTGGGCTGTCATTCCCCTTTCTTTGGGCTTCCTTTCCCCTTTCTTTGGGCTTTCTTTCCTCTTTCTTTGGGCTTTCTTTGGGCTTTCTTTGGGCTTTCTTTGGGCTTTCTTTGGGCTTTCTTTCCCCTTTCTTTGGGATTTCTTTCCCCTTTCTGTGGGCTTTCTTTGGGCTTTCTTTGGGCTTTCTTTGGGCTTTCTTTCCCCTTTCTTTGGGCTATTTTCGCCCTTTCTTTGGGCTTTCCTTGGGCTTTCTTTGGGCTTTCTTTGGGTTTTCTTTCCCCTTTCTTTCCACTTTCTTTGGGCTTTCATAGGCTTTCTTTCCCCTTTCTTTGTGCTTTCTTTGGGCTTTCTTTCCCCTTTCTTTGGGCTTTCTTTCCCCTTTCAATGGGCTTTCTTCCCCTTTCTTTGGGCTTTCTTTCCCCTTTCTTTGGGCTTTCTTTCCCCTTTCTTTGGGCTTTCTTTGAGCTTTCTGTCCCCTTTCTTTGGGCTTTCTTTCCCCTTTCTTTGGGCTTTCTTTGGGCTGTATTTCCCCTTTCTTTGGGCTTTCTTTCCCCTTTCTTTGGGCTTTCTTTCCCCTTTCTTTGGGCTTTCTTTGCGCTTTCTTTCCCCTTTCTTTCCCCTTTCTTTGGGCTTTCTTTCCCCTTTCTTTGGGCTTTCTTTCCCCTTTCTTTGGGCTTTCTTTGGGCTTTCTTTCCCCTTTCTTCTGGCTTTCTTTCCCCTTTCTTTCCCCTTTCTTTGGGCTTTCTTGGGGCTTTCTGTGGGCTTTCTTTGGGCTTTCTTTGGGCTTTCTTTGGGCTTTCTTTCCCCTTTCTTTGGGCTTTCTTTCCCCTTTCTTTGCGCTTTCTTTCCCCTTTCTTTGGGCTTTCTTTGAGCTTTCTTTCCCCTTTCTTTGGGCTTTCTTTCCCCTTTCTTTGGGCTTTCTTTGGGGTGTCTTTCCCCTTTCTTTGGGCTTTCTTTCCCCTTTCCTCGGGCTTTCTTTCCCCTTTCTTTGGGCTTTCTTTCCCCTTTCTTTGGGCTTTCTTTGCGCTTTCTTTCCCCTTTCTTTGGGCTTTCTTTGGGCTTTCTTTCCCCTTTCTTTGGGCTTTCTTTGGGCTTTCTTCCCCCTTTCTTTGGGCTTTCTTTCCCCTTTCTTTGGGCTTTCTTTGGGCTTTCTTTCCCCTTTCTTTTGGCTTTCTTTCCCCCTTTCTTTGGGCTTTCTTCCCCTTTCTTTGGGCTTTCTTTGGGCTTTCTCTGGGCTTTCTTTCCCCTTTCTTTGGGCTTTCTTTCCCCTTTCTTTGGGCTTTCTTTCCCCTTTCTTTGGGCTTTCTTTCCCCTTTCTTTGGGCTTTCTTTCGGCTTTCTTTCCCCTTTCTTCTGGCTTTCTTTCCCCTTTCTTTCCCCTTTCTTTGGGCTTTCTTTGGGCTTTCTCTGGGCTTTCTTTCCCCTTTCTTTGGGCTTTCTTTCCCCTTTCTTTGGGCTTTCTTTCCCCTTTCTTTGGGCTTTCTTTCCCCTTTCTTTGGGCTTTCTTTGAGCTTTCTGTCCCCTTTCTGTGGGCTTTCTTTCCCGTTTCTTTGGGCTTTCTTTGGGCTGTCTTTCCCCTTTCTTTGGGCTTTCTTTCCCCTTTCTTTGGGCTTTCCTTCCCCTTTCTTTGGGCTTTCTTTCCCCTTTCTTTGGGCTTTCTTTGCGCTTTCTTTCCCCTTTCTTTCCCCTTTCTTTGGGCTTTCTTTCCCCTTTCTTTGGGCTTTCTTTCGGCTTTCTTTCCCCTTTCTTCTGGCTTTCTTTCCCCTTTCTTTCCCCTTTCTTTGGGCTTTCTTTGGGCTTTCTCTGGGCTTTCTTTCCCCTTTCTTTGGGCTTTCTTTCCCCTTTCTTTGGGCTTTCTTTCCCCTTTCTTTGGGCTTTCTTTCCCCTTTCTTTGGGCTTTCTTTGAGCTTTCTGTCCCCTTTCTTTGGGCTTTCTTTGCGCTTTCTTTCCCCTTTCCTTCCCCTTTCTTTGGGCTTTCTTTCCCCTTTCTTTGGGCTTTCTTTGCGCTTTCTTTCCCCTTTCTTTCCCCTTTCTTTGGGCTTTCTTTCCCCTTTCTTTGGGCTTTCTTTCGGCTTTCTTTCCCCTTTCTTCTGGCTTTCTTTCCCCTTTCTTTCCCCTTTCTTTGGGCTTTCTTTGGGCTTTCTGTGGGCTTTCTTTCCCCTTTCTTTGGGCTTTCTTTCCCCTTTCTTTGGGCTTTCTTTCCCCTTTCTTTGGGCTTTCTTTCCCATTTCTTTGGGCTTTCTTTGAGCTTTCTGTCCCCTTTCTGTGGGCTTTCTTTCCCGTTTCTTTGGGCTTTCTTTGGGCTGTCTTTCCCCTTTCTTTGGGCTTTCTTTCCCCTTTCTTTGGGCTTTCCTTCCCCTTTCTTTGGGCTTTCTTTGCGCTTTCTTTCCCCTTTCTTTCCCCTTTCTTTGGGCTTTCTTTCCCCTTTCTTTGGGCTTTCTTTCGGCTTTCTTTCCCCTTTCTTCTGGCTTTCTTTCCCCTTTCTTCTGGCTTTCTTTCCCCTTTCTTTCCCTTTCTTTGGGCTTTCTTTGGGCTTTCTCTGGGCTTTCTTTCCCCTTTCTTTGGGCTTTCTTTCCCCTTTCTTTGGGCTTTCTTTCCCCTTTCTTTGGGCTTTCTTTCCCCTTTCTTTGGTCTTTCTTTGAGCTTTCTGTCCCCTTTCTGTGGGCTTTCTTTCCCGTTTCTTTGGGCTTTCTTTGGGCTGTCTTTCCCCTTTCTTTGGGCTTTCTTTCCCCTTTCTTTGGGCTTTCCTTCCCCTTTCTTTGGGCTTTCTTTCCCCTTTCTTTGGGCTTTCTTTGCGCTTTCTTTCCCCTTTCTTTCCCCTTTCTTTGGGCTTTCTTTCCCCTTTCTTTGGGCTTTCTTTCGGCTTTCTTTCCCCTTTCTTCTGGCTTTCTTTCCCCTTTCTTTCCCCTTTCTTTGGGCTTTCTTTGGGCTTTCTGTGGGCTTTCTTTGGGCTTTCTTTGGGCTTTCTTTGGGCTTTTTTTCCCCTTTCTTTGGGCTTTCTTTCCCCTTTCTTTGGGCTTTCCTTGGGCTTTCTTTGGGCTTTCTTTGGGCTTTCTTTCCCCTTTCTTTCCACTTTCTTTGGGCTTTCTTTGGGCTTTCTTTGGGCTTTCTTTCCCCT
Source organism: Columba livia (assembly GCF_036013475.1). NCBI lineage: Eukaryota > Metazoa > Chordata > Aves > Columbiformes > Columbidae > Columba > Columba livia. The sequence continues at coordinate 85,795 of NW_027043366.1, read as the reverse complement.
TACTTTGGGCTTTCTTTCCCCTTTCTTTGGGATTTCTTTCCCCTTTCTTTGGGCTTTCTTTCCCCTTTCTTTGGGCTGTCATTCCCCTTTCTTTGGGCTTTCTTTCCCCTTTCTTTTGGCTTTCCTTGGTCTTTCTTTGGGCTTTCTTTGGGCTTTCTTTCCCCTTTCTTTCCACTTTCTTTGGGCTTTCTTTGGGCTTTCTTTCCCCTTTCTTTGGGCTTTCTTTCCACTTTCTTTGGGCTTTCTTTCCCATTTCTTTGGCCTTTCTTTCCCCTTTCTTTGGCCTTTCTTTGGCCTTTCTTTGGGCTTTCTTTGGGCTTTCTTTGGGCTTTCTGTGGGCTTTCTTTGGGATTTATTTGGGCTTTCTTTGGGCTTTCTTTCCCCTTTCTTTCCAATTTCTTTGGGCATTCTTTGGGCTTTCTTTGGGCTTTCTTTCCCCTTTCTTTGGGATTTCTTTCCCCTTTCTTTGGGCTTTCTTTCCCCTTTCTTTGGGCTTTCTTTCCCCTTTCTTTGGGCTTTCTTTCCCCTTTCTTTGGGCTTTCTTTCCCCTTTCTTTGGCCTGTCATTCCCCTTTCTTTGGGCTTTCTTTCCCCTTTCTTTGGGCTTTCTTTCCCCTTTCTTTGGGCTTTTTTTGGGCTTTCTTTGGGCTTTCTTTGGGCTTTCTTTGGGCTTTCTTTCCCCTTTCTTTGGGCTCTCATTCCCCTTTCTGTGGGCTTTCTTTGGGCTTACTTTCCCCTTTCTTTGGGCTTTCTTTCCCCTTTCTTTGGGCTTTCCTTGGGCTTTCTTTTCTCCTTCTTTGGGTTTTCTTTCCCCTTTCTTTCCACTGTCTTTGGGCTTTCTTTGGGCTTTCTTTGGGCTTTCTTTCCCCTTTCTTTGGGCTTTCTTTCCCCTTTCTTTGGGCTTTCTTTCCCCTTTCTTTGGGCTGTCATTCCCCATTCTTTGGGCTTTCTTCCCCCTTTCTTTGGGCTTTCTTTCCCCTTTCTTTGGCCTTTCTTTGGGCTTTCTTTGGGCTTTCATAGGCTTTCTTTCCCCTTTCTTTGGGCTTTCTTTGGGCTTTCTTTCCCCTTTCTTTGGGCATTCTTTGGGCTTTCTTTGGGCTTTCTTTGCGCTTTCTTTCCACTTTCTTTGGGCTTTCTTTGGGCTTTCTTTCCCCTTTCTTTGGGCTTTCTTTCCCCTTTCTTTGGGCTTTCTTTCCCCTTTCTTTGGGCTTTCTCTGGGCTTTCTGTGGGCTTTCTTTGGGCTTTCTTTGGGTTTTCTTTGGGCTTTCTTTCCCCTTTCTTTGGGCTTTCTTTCCCCTTTCTTTGGGCTTTCTTTGGGCTTTCTTTCCCCTTTCTTTGGGCTTTCTTTGGGCTTTCTTTCCCCTTTCTTTGGGCTTTCTTTGGGCTTTCTTTCCCCTTTGGGCTTTGTTTCCCCTTTCTTTGGGCTTTCTTTGGGCTTTCTTTCCCCTTTCTTTGGGCTTTCTTTCCCCTTTCTTTGGGCTTTCTTTGGGCTTTCTTTCCCCTTTCTTTGGGCTTTCTTTCCCCTTTCTCTGGGGTTTCTTTGGGCTTTCTTTCCCCTTTCTTTGGGCTTTGTTTCCCCTTTCTTTAGGCTTTCTTTAGGCTTTCTTTAGGCTTTCTTTGGGCTTTCTTTCCGCTTTCTTTGGGCATTCTTTGGGCTTTCTTTCCCTTTTCTTTGGGCTTTCTTTCCCCTTTCTTTGGGCTTTCTTTGGGCTTTCTTTCCCCTTTCTTTGGGCTTTCTTTCCCCTTTCTTTGGTATTTCTTTGCGCTTTCTTTCCCCTTTCTTTGGGCTTTCTTTGGGCTTTCTTTCCCCTTTCTTTGGGCTTTCTTTCCCCTTTCTTTCCCCTTTCTTTGGGCTTTCTTTGGGCTTTCTTTCCCCTTTCTTTTGGCTGTCTTTGGGCTTTCTTTCCCCTTTCTTTGGGCTTTCTTTCCCCTTTCTTTGAGCTTTCTTTCCCCTTTCTTTGGGCTTTCTTTGGGTTTTCTTTGGGCATTCTTTGGGCTTTCTTTCCCTTTCTTTGGGATTTCTTTGGGCTTTCTTTGGGCTTTCTTTCCCCTTTCTTTGGGATTTCTTTCCCCTTTCTTTGGGCTTTATTTGGGCTTTCTTTCCCCTTTCTTTGGGCTTTCTTTCCCCTTTCTTTGGGCTTTCTTTCCCCTTTCTTTGGGCTTTCTTTGGGATTTCTTTCCCTTTGTTTGGGCTTTCTTTGGCTTTCTTTGGGCTTTCTTTGGCTTTCTTCGGGCTTTCTTTCCTCTTTCTTTGGGCTTTCTTTCCCCTTTCTTTGGGCTTTCTTTCCCCTTTCTTTGTGCTGTCTCTCCCTTTCTTTGGGTATTCTTTCCCCTTTCTTTGGGCTTTCTTTCCCTTTTCTTTGGGCTTTCTTTGGCTTTCTTTGGCTTTCTTTGGGCTTTCTCTGGGCTTTCTTTCCCTTCTTTGGGCTTTCTTTCCCCTTTGTTTGGGCTTTCTTTGGGCTTTCTTTCCCCTTTCTTTGGCTTTCTTTCCCTTTCTTTGGAGTTCTTTGGGCTTTCTTTGGGCTTTCTTTCCCCTTTCTTTGGCTTTCTTTCCCCTTTGTTTGGGCTTTCTTTGGGCTTTCTTTCCCTTTTTTTGGCTTTCTTTCCCCTTTCTTTCCCCTTTCTTTGGGCTTTCTTTCCCCTTTCTTTGGGCTTTCTTTCCCCTTTCTTTGGGCTTTCTTTTCCCTTTCTTGGGGCTCTCTTTTCCCTTTCTTTGGGCTTTCTTTGAGCTTTCTTTCCCCTTTCTTTGGGCTTTCTTTCCCCTTTCTTTGGGCTTTCTTTCCCCATTCTTTGGGCTTTCTTTCCCCTTTCTTTGGGCTGTCATTCCCTTTCTTTGGGCTTTCTTTCCCCTTTCTTTGGGCTTTCTTTGGGCTTTCTTTCCCCTTTCTTTGGATTTCTTTGGGCTTTCTTTGGCTTTCTTTCCCCTTTCTTTCCCCTTTCTTTCCCCTTTCTTTGGGCTTTCTTTCCCCTTTCTTTCCCATTTCTTTCGGCTTTGTTTCCCCCTTCTTTGGGCTTCTTTCCCCTTTCTTTGGGCTTTCTTTGGGCTTTCTTTCCCATTTCTTTGGGCTTTCTTTGGGCTTTCATTGGGCTTTCTTTGGGCTTTCTTTCCCCTTTCTTTGGGCTTTCTTTCCCCTTTCTTTGGGCTTTCCTTGGGCTTTCTTTGGGCTTTCTTTGGGCTTTCTTTCCCTTTCTGTGGGCTTTCTTTGGACTTTCTTTGGGCTTTCTTTTGGCTTTCATTCCCCTTACTTTGGGCTGTCATTCCCCTTTCTTTGGGCTTTCTTTCCCTTTCTTTGGGCTTTCCTTGGGCTTTCTTTGGGCTTTCTTTGGCTTTCTTTCCCCTTTCTTTCCAATTTCTTTGGGCTTTCTTTGGGCTTTCTTTCCCCTTTCTTTGGGCTTTATTTCCCCTTTCTTTGGGCTTTCTTCGCCCTTTCTTTGGGCTTTCTTTCCCCTTTCTTTGGGCTTTCTTTCCCTTTCTTTGGCCTTTCTTTGGGCTTTCTTTGGGCTTTCTTTGGGCTTTCTTTGGGCTTTCTTTGGGCTTTCTTTGGGCTTTCTTTCCCCTTTCCTTCCCCTTTCTTTCCCCTTTCTATGGGATTTCTTTGGGCTTTCTTTCCCCTTTCTTAGGGCTTTCTTTCCCCTTTCTTTGGGCTTTCTTTCCCCTTTCTGTGGGATTTCTTTGGGCTTTCTTTCCCATTTCTTTGGGCTTTCTTTCCCCTTTCTTTGGGCTTTCCTTGTGCTTTCTTTGGGCTTTCTTTGGGCTTTCTTTCCCCTTTCTTTCCACTTTCTTTAGGCTTTCTTTGGGATTTCTTTGGGCTTTCTTTCCCCTTTCTTTGGGCTTTCTTTCCCCTTTCTTTGGGCTTTCTTTGGGCTTTCTTTCCCCTTTCTTTGGCTTTCTTTCCCCTTTCTTTGGGCTTTCTTTCCCCTTTCTGTGGGCTTTCTTTGGGCTTTCTTTCCCCTTTCTTTGAGCTTTCTTTCACCTTTCTTTGGGCTTTCTTTCCCCTTTCTTTGGGCTTTCCTTGGGCTTTCTTTGGGCTTTCTTTGGGCTTTCTTTACCCTTTCTTTCCACTTTCTTTGGGCTTTCTTTGGGATTTCTTTGGGCTTTCTTTCCCCTTTCTTTGGGCTTTCTTTCCCTTTCTTTGGGTTTTCTTTCCCCTTTATTTGGGCTTTCTTTCCCCTTTCTTTGTGCTGTCTCTCCCCTTTCTTTGGGTATTCTTTCCCCTTTCTTTGGGCTTTCTTTCCTTTTCTTTGGGCTTTCTTTGGGCTTTCTTTGGGCTTTCTCTGGGCTTTCTTTCCCCTTTCTTTGGGCTTTCTTTCCCCTTTGTTTGGGCTTTCTTTGGCTTTCTTTCCCCTTTCTTTGGGCTTTCTTTCCCTTTCTTTGGATTTCTTTGGGCTTTCTTTGGGCTTTCTTTCCCCTTTCTTTGGGCTTTCTTTCCCCTTTGTTTGGGCTTTCTTTGGGCTTTCTTTCCCCTTTTTTTGGCTTTCTTTCCCCTTTCTTTCCCCTTTCTTTGGGCTTTCTTTCCCTTTCTTTGGGCTTTCTTTCCCCTTTCTTTGGGCTTTCTTTTCCCTTTCTTTGGGCTCTCTTTCCCCTTTCTTTGGGCTTTCTTTGAGCTTTCTTTCCCTTTCTTTGGGCTTTCTTTCCCCTTTCTTTGGGCTTTCTTTCCCCATTCTTTGGGCTTTCTTTCCCCTTTCTTTGGGCTGTCATTCCCCTTTCTTTGGGCTTTCTTTCCCCTTTCTTTGGGCTTTCTTTGGGCTTTCTTTCCCCTTTCTTTGGATTTCTTTGGGCTTTCTTTGGGCTTTCTTTCCCTTCTTTCCCCTTTCTTTCCCCTTTCTTTGGGCTTTCTTTCCCCTTTCTTTCCCATTTCTTTGGGCTTTGTTTCCCCTTCTTTGGGCTTTCTTTCCCCTTTCTTTGGCTTTCTTTGGGCTTTCTTTCCCATTTCTTTGGGCTTTCTTTGGGCTTTCATTGGGCTTTCTTTGGGCTTTCTTTCCCATTTCTTTGGGCTTCCTTTCCCCTTTCTTTGGGCTTTCCTTGGGCTTTCTTTGGGCTTTCTTGGGCTTTCTTTGGGCTTTCTTTCCCCTTTCTGTGGGCTTTCTTTGGACTTTCTTCGGTCTTTCTTTTGGCTTTCATTCCCCTTACTTTGGGCTGTCATTCCCCTTTCTTTGGGCTTTCTTTCCCCTTTCTTTGGGCTTTCCTTGGGCTTTCTTTGGGCTTTCTTTGGGCTTTCTTTCCCCTTTCTTTCCAATTTCTTTGGGCTTTCTTTGGGCTTTCTTTCCCCTTTCTTTGGGCTTTATTTCCCCTTTCTTTGGGCTTTCTTCGCCCTTTCTTTGGGCTTTCTTTCCCACTTTCTTTGGGCTTTCTTTCCCCTTTCTTTGGCCTTTCTTTGGGCTTTCTTTGGGCTTTCTTTGGGCTTTCTTTGGGCTTTCTTGGGCTTTCTTTGGGCTTCTTTCCCTTTCCTTCCCCTTTCTTTCCCTTTCTTTGGGCTTTCTTTGGGCTTTCTTCCCCCTTTCTTTGGGCTTTCTTTCCCCTTTCTATGGATTTCTTTGGGCTTTCTTTCCCCTTTCTTAGGGCTTTCTTTCCCCTTTCTTTGGGCTTTCTTTCCCCTTTCTGTGGGATTTCTTTGGGCTTTCTTTCCCATTTCTTTGGGCTTTCTTTCCCCTTTCTTTGGGCTTTCCTTGTGCTTTCTTTCCCCTTTCTTTGGGCTTTCTTTCCCTTTCTTTCCACTTTCTTTAGGCTTTCTTTGGGATTTCTTTGGGCTTTCTTTCCCCTTTCTTTGGGCTTTCTTTCCCCTTTCTTTGGCTTTCTTTGGGCTTTCTTTCCCCTTTCTTTGGGCTTTCTTTCCCCTTTCTTTGGCTTTCTTTCCCCTTTCTTTGGGCTTTCTTTCCCCTTTCTGTGGGCTTTCTTTGGCTTTCTTTCCCCTTTCTTTGGGCTTTCTTTCCCTTTCTTTGGGCTTTCTTTCCCTATCTTTGGGCTTTCCTTGGGCTTTCTTTGGGCTTTCTTTGGGCTTTCTTTCCCCTTTCTTTCCACTTTCTTTGGGCTTGCTTTGGGATTTCTTTGGGCTTTCTTTCCCCTTTCTTTGGGCTTTCTTTCCCCTTTCTTTGGGTTTTCTTTCCCCTTTATTTGGGCTTTCTTTCCCCTTTCTTTGGGCTGTCATTCCCCTTTCTTTGGGATTTCTTTCCCCTTTCTTTGGGCTTTCCTTGGGCTTTCTTTGGGCTTTGTTTGGGCTTTCTTTCCCCCTTCTTTCCACTTTCTTTGGGCTTTCTTTCCCCTTTCTTTGGGCTTTCTTTCCCCTTTCTTTGGGCTTTCTTTGGGCTTTCTTTCCACTTTCTTTGAGGTTTCTTTCCCATTTCTTTGGGCTTTCTTTGGGCTTTCTTTCCCCTTTATTTGGGCTTTCTTTTCCCTTTCTTTGGGCTTTCTTCGGGCTTACTTTACTCCTTTTTTGGGCTTTCTTTGGGCTTTCTTTTGGCTTTCTTTCCCCTTTCTTTGGGCCCAACGAAAGCCCAAAGAAAGGGGAAAGAAATCCAAAGAAAGGGGAAAGAAAGGGGAAAGAAAGCGCAAAGAAAGCCCAAAGAAAGGGGAAAGAAAGCCCAAAGAAAGCCCAAAGAAAGGGGAAAGAAAGCCCAAAGAAAGCCCAAAGAAAGGGGAAAAAAAGCCAAAGAAAGGGGAAAAAAAGCCCAAACAAAGGGGAAAGAAAGCCCAAAGAAAGCTAAAAGAAAAGGGAATGAAAGCCAAAGAAAGGGGAAAGAAAGCCCAAAGAAAGCCCAAAGAAAGGGGAATGAAATCCCAAAGAAAGCCCAAAGAAAGCCAAAGAAAGGGGAAAGAAAGCCCAAAGAAAGGGGAAAGAAAGCCCAAAGAAAGCCCAAAGAAAGGGGAAAGAAAGCCCAAAGAAAGCCCAAAGAAATGGGAAAGAAAGCCCAAAGAAAGGGGAAAGAAAGCCGAAAGAAAGTGGAAAGAAAGCCCAAAGAAAGCTCAAAGAAAGGTGAAAGAAAGCCCAAAGTAAGGGGAAAGACATCCCAAAGAAAGGGGAAAGAAACCCAAAGAAAGCCAAAGAAAGCCCAAAGAAAGGGGAAAGAAAGCCCAAAGAAAGCCCAAAGAAAGGGGAAACAAAGCCCAAAGAAAGGGGAAAGAAAGCCCAAAGAAAGCCCAAAGAAAGCCCAAAGAAAGCCCAAGAAAGCCCAAAGAAAGCCCAAAGACAGGGAAACAAAGCCCAAAGAAAGGGTAAAGAAAGCCCAAAGAAAGCCCAAAGAAAGGGGAAAGAAACCCAAAGAAAGGGGAAAGAAAGCCCAGAGAAAGCCCAATGAAAGGGGAAGGAAAGCCCAAAGAAAGCCCAAAGAAAGGGGAAAGAAAGCCCAAAGAAAGCCCAAGGAAAGGGGAAAGAAAGCCCAAGGAAAAGCCCAAAGAAAGAGGAATGAAAGCCCAAAGAAAGCCAAAGAAAGGGGAAAGAAAGCCCAAAGAAAGCCAAAAGGGGAAAGAAAGCCCAAAAAAAGCGCAAAGAAAGCCCAAAGAAAGCCGAAAGACAGCCCAAAGAAAGGGGAAAGAAAGCCCAAAGAAAGGGGAAAGAAAGCCCAAAGAAAGCCCAAAAAAAGGGGAACTAAAGCCCAAAGAAAGGGGAAAGAAAGCCCAGACAAAGCCAAAGAAAGGGGAAAAAAAGCTCAAAGAAAGCCCAAAGAAAGGGAATGAAAGCCCAAGGAAAGGGAAAGAAAGCCGAAAGAAATCGGAAAGAAAGCCCAAAGAAAGGGGAAAGAAAGCCCAAAGAAATGGGAAAGAAAGCCCAAAGAAAGCCCAAAGAAAGGGGAAAGAAAGGGGAAAGAAAGCCCAGAGAAAGCCCAAAGAAACGGGAAAGACAGCCCAAAGAAAGTCGAAAGAAATCCCAAAGAAAGCCCAAAGAAAGGGGAAAGAAAGCCCAAAGAAAGGGGAAAGAAAGCCCAAAGAAAGGGAAAGAAAGCCCAAAGAAAGCCAAAGAAAGGGGAAAGGAAGCCCAAAGAAAGCCTAAAGTAAGCCCAAAGAAGGAAGAAAGAAGTAAGAAAAAAGTAAAAAGAAGTAAGAAAGAAGTAAGAAAGAAGTAAGAAAGAAGTAAGAAAGAAGTAAGAAAGAAGTAAGAAAAAAGTAAGAAAGAAGTAAGAAAAAATTAAGAAAGAAGAAAGAAAGAAAAAAGAAAGAAAGAAGAGAGAAAGAAGAAAGAAAGGAGAAAGAAAGAAGAAAGAAGAAAAAAGAAGAAAGAAAGAAGAAAGAAAGAAGAAAGAAAGAAGAAAGAAAGAAGAAAGGAAGAAGAAAGGAAGAAGAAAGAAAGAAAGAAGAAAGAATGAAGAAAGAAAGAAGGAAGAAAGGAGAAAGAAAGAAGAAAGAAAGCAGAAATAAAGAAGAAAGAAAGAAGAAAGAAAGAAGAAAGAAAGAAGAAAGAAAGAAAGAAGAAAGAAAAAGAAAGAAAGAAGAAAGGAAGAAGAAAGGAAGAAGAAAGGAAGAAGAAAGGAAGAATAAAGAAAAAGAAAGTAAGAAGAAAGAAAGAAGAAAGAAGAAAGAAGGAAGAAAGAAAAAAGAAAGAAGGAAGAAGAAGAAAGAAGAAAGAAAGAAAGAAGAAAGAAAGAAAGAAGAAAGAAAGAATCAAGAAAGAAAGAAGTAAGAAAGAAAGAAAGAAAGAAAGAAAGAAGAAAGAAGAAAGAAAGAAGAAAGAAAGAAGAAAGAAAGAAGAAAGAAAGAAGAAAGAATGAAGAAAGGAAGAATGAAGAAAGAAAGAAAGAAGAAAGAAACAAAGAAGAAAGAAAGAAAGAAAGAAGCAAGAAAGTAAGAAAGAAGAAAGAAAGAAGAAAGAAAGAAGAAAGAAAGAAAGAAGAAAGAAAGAAGAAAGAAAAGAGAAAGAAAGAAGAAAGAAGAAAAAAAGAAGGAAGAAAGAAGAAAGAAAGAAGAAAGGAAGAAGAAAGGAAGAAGAAAGGAAGAAAGAAGAAATAAAGAACGAAGAAAGGAAGAAGAAAGAAAGAAGAAAGAAAGAAGAAAGAGAGAATGCTGAAAGAAAGAAAGAAAGAAAGAAGAAAGAAAGAAGTAAGAAAGAAGTAAGGAAGAAAGAAGAAATAAAGAAGAAAGAAAGAAGAAAGAAAGAAGAATGAAAGAAGAAAGAAGGAAAGAAGAAAGAAAGAAAGAAGAAAGTAAGAAGAAAGAAAGAAGCAAGAAAGAAAGAAAGAGGAAAGAAAGAAAAAAGAAAGAAAGAAGAAAGAAATGAGAAAGAAATAAGAAAGAAGAAAAAAGAAGAAAGAAAGAGGAAAGAAAGAAAGAAGAAAGGAAGAATGAAGAAAGAAAGAAAGAAGAAAGAAAAAGGAAAGAAACAAGAAGAAAGAAAGAAAGAAAAAAGAAAGAAAGAAAGAAGAAAGGAAGAAAGAAAGAAAGAAGAAAGAAAGAGGAAAGAAACAAAGAAGAAAGAAAGAAAGGAGAGAAAGAAGAAAGAAAGAAAGAAGAAAGAATGAAGAAATAAAGAAGAAAGAAAGAAGAAAGAAAGAAAGAAAGAAGAAAGAAAGAAAGAAGAAAGGAAGAATGAAGAAAGAAAGAAAGAAGAAAAAAAGAGGAAAGGAACAAAGAAGAAAGAAAGAAGAAACAAAGAAGAAAGAAAGAAGAAAGAAAGAAGAAAGAAAGAAGAAAGAAAGAAGAAAGAAAGAAAGAAGAAAGAAAGAAAGAAGAAAGGAAGAATGAAGAAAGAAAGAAAGAAGAAAGAAAGAGGAAAGAAACAAAGAAGAAAGAAGAAAGAAAGAAGAAAGGAAGAAGAAAGGAAGAAGAAAGGAAGAAAGAAGAAAGAAAGAAAGAAAGAGGAAAGAAAGAAGAAAGAAGAAAGAAAGAAGAAAGGAAGCAGAAAGAAAGAAGAAAGAAAGAAAGAAGAAAAAAAGCAGAAAGAAAGTGGAAAGAAGGAAGTAAGAAAGAAGTAAGAAAGAAGTAAGAAAGAAAGAAGAAAGGAAGAAGAAAGGAAGAAGAAAGGAAGAAAGAACAAAGAAAGAAAGAAGAAAGAGAGAAGAAAGAAGAAAGAAAGATGTTAGAAAGAAAGAAGAAAGAAAGAAAGAAGAAAGAAGTAAGAAAGATGTAAGAAAGAATGAAGAAAGAAAGAAGAAAGAAAGAAGAATGAAAGAAGAATAAAGAAGAAAGAAAGAAAGAAGAAAGAAGGAGAGAATGAAAGAAGAAAGGAAGAATGAAGAAAGAAAGAAAGAAGAAATAAAGAGAAAAGAAACAAAGAAGAAAGAAAGAAAGAAAAAAGAAAGAAAGAAGAAAGAAAGAAGAAAGAAGAAAGAAAGAAGGAAGAAAGAAAGAAGAAAGAAAGAAGAGAGAAAGGAGAAGGTAGAAGAAAGATAGAAGAAAGAAAGAAGAAAGAAAGAGGAAAGAAAGAAGAAAGGAAGAAGAAAGGAAGAAGAAAGAAAGAAAGAAGAAAGAAAGAAGAAAGAAAGAGGAAAGAAAGAAGAAAGAAGAAAGGAAGAAGAAAGAAAGAAGAAAGAAGGAAGAAAGAAAGTAGTAAGAAAGAAGTAAGAAAGAAAGAAGAAACGAAGTAGAAAGGAAGAAGAAAGGAAGAAAGAAGAAAGAAAGAACGAAGAAAGAATGAAGAAAGAAAGAAGAAAGAAAGGAGAAAGAAAGAAGAAAGAAGAAAAAAAGAAGAAAGTAAGAAGAAAGAAAGAAGAAAGAAAGAAGAAAGAAAGAAGAAAGGAAGAAGAAAGGAAGAAGAAATGAAGAATAAGGAAAGGAGAAAGAAAGAAGAAAGAAAGAAGAAAGAAAGAAGAAAGAATCAAGAAAGAAAGAAGTAAGAAAGATGTAAGAAAGAATGAGGAAAGAAAGAAGAAAGAAAGAAGAAAGAAAGAAGAAAGAAAGAAGAAAGAAAGAAGAAAGAAAGAAGAAATAACGGAAGAAGATTGTAATAAGAAAGAAAGAAGAAAGAAAGAAGAAAGAAGAAAGAAAGAAGAAAGAAAGAAAGAAAAAAGAAAGAAGAAAGAAAGAAGAAAGGAAGAAGAAAGGAAGAAGAAATGAAGAATAAAGAAAGGAGAAAGAAAGAAGAAAGAAAGAAGAAAGAAATAAGAAAGAAAGAAGTAAGAAAGATGTAAGAAAGAATGAAGAAAGAAAGGAGAAAGAAAGAAGAAAGAAAGAAGAAAGAAAGAATGATGAAAGAAAGAAAGAAAGAAGAAAGAAAGAAAAAAGGAAGAAGTAAGGAAGAAACAAGAAATAAAGAAGAAAGAAAGAAGAAACAAAGAAGAAAGAAAGAAGAAAGAAGGAAAGAAGAAAGAAAGAAAGAAAGAAGAAAGAAAAAAAGAAGAAAGAAAGAAAGAAGAAAGAAAGAAGAAAGTAAGAAGAAAGAAGAAAGAAAGAAGCAAGAAAGAAAGAAGAAAGAAGAAAGAAAGAAGAAAGAAAGAAAGAAGAAAGAAAGAAGAAAGAAAGGAGAAAGAAAGAAGCAAGAAAGAAGAAGGAAAGAAAGGAGAAAGAAGAAAGAAAGAAGAAAGGAAGAAGAAAGAAAGAAGAAAGAAAGAAGAAAGAAAGAAGAAAGAAAGAAGAAAGAAAGAAAGAAAGAAGACTGAAAGAAAGAAGAAAGGAAGAATGAAGAACGAAAGAAAGAAGAAAGAAAGAGGAAAGAAACAAAGAAGAAAGAAAGAAAGAAAGAAGAAAGAAAGAAGAAAGAAGAAAGAAAGAAGAAAGAAAGAAGAAAGAAAGAAGAAAGAAGAAAGAAAGAAAGAAGAAAGGAAGAATGAAGAAAGAAAGAAAGAAGAAAGAAAGAAGAAAGAAAGAAGAAGAAAGAAAGAAGAAGAAAGAAAGAAGAAAGAAGAAAGAAGAAAGAAAGAAAGAAGAAAGAAAGAAGAATGAAAGAAGAAAGAAAGAAGAAAGAAAGAAGAGAATAAGAAGAAAGATAGAAGAAAGAAGAAAGAAAGAAGAAAGAAATAAGAAAGAAAGAAGAAAGAAAGAAGAAAGGAAGAAGAAAGGAAGAAGAAAGGAAGAATAAAGAAAGAAGAAAGAAAGAAAGAAGAAAGAAAGAAGAAAGAAAGAAGAAAGAAAGAAGAAAGAAAGAAGAAAGAAGAAAGAAAGAAGAAAGAAATAAAGAAGAAAGAAAGAAGAAAGAAAGAAGAAAGGAAGAAGAAAAGAAGAAGAAAGAAAGAAAGTAGAAAGAAAGAAGAAAGAAGAAGGGAAGAAGAAAGAAAGAAGAAAGGAAGAAAGAACAAAGAAAGAAAGAAGAAAGAGAGAAGAAAGAAGAAAGAAAGATGTTAGAAAGAAAGAAGAAAGAAAGAAAGAAGAAAGAAGTAAGAAAGATGTAAGAAAGAATGAAGAAAGAAAGAAGAAAGAAAGAAGAATGAAAGAAGAATAAAGAAGAAAGAAAGAAAGAAGAAAGAAGGAGAGAATGAAAGAAGAAAGGAAGAATGAAGAAAGAAAGGAAGAAGAAATAAAGAGAAAAGAAACAAAGAAGAAAGAAAGAAAGAAAAAAGAAGAAAGAAGAAAGAAAGAAGAAAGAAGAAAGAAAGAAGGAAGAAAGAAAGAAGAAAGAAAGAAGAGAGAAAGGAGAAGGTAGAAGAAAGATAGAAGAAAGAAAGAAGAAAGAAAGAGGAAAGAAAGAAGAAAGGAAGAAGAAAGGAAGAAGAAAGAAAGAAAGAAGAAAGAAAGAAGAAAGAAAGAGGAAAGAAAGAAGAAAGAAGAAAGGAAGAAGAAAGAAAGAAGAAAGAAGGAAGAAAGAAAGTAGTAAGAAAGAAGTAAGAAAGAAAGAAGAAACGAAGTAGAAAGGAAGAAGAAAGGAAGAAAGAAGAAAGAAAGAACGAAGAAAGAATGAAGAAAGAAAGAAGAAAGAAAGGAGAAAGAAAGAAGAAAGAAGAAAAAAAGAAGAAAGTAAGAAGAAAGAAAGAAGAAAGAAAGAAGAAAGAAAGAAGAAAGGAAGAAGAAAGGAAGAAGAAATGAAGAATAAGGAAAGGAGAAAGAAAGAAGAAAGAAAGAAGAAAGAAAGAAGAAAGAATCAAGAAAGAAAGAAGTAAGAAAGATGTAAGAAAGAATGAGGAAAGAAAGAAGAAAGAAAGAAGAAAGAAAGAAGAAAGAAAGAAGAAAGAAAGAAGAAAGAAAGAAGAAATAACGGAAGAAGATTGTAATAAGAAAGAAAGAAGAAAGAAAGAAGAAAGAAGAAAGAAAGAAGAAAGAAAGAAAGAAAAAAGAAAGAAGAAAGAAAGAAGAAAGGAAGAAGAAAGGAAGAAGAAATGAAGAATAAAGAAAGGAGAAAGAAAGAAGAAAGAAAGAAGAAAGAAATAAGAAAGAAAGAAGTAAGAAAGATGTAAGAAAGAATGAAGAAAGAAAGGAGAAAGAAAGAAGAAAGAAAGAAGAAAGAAAGAATGATGAAAGAAAGAAAGAAAGAAGAAAGAAAGAAAAAAGGAAGAAGTAAGGAAGAAACAAGAAATAAAGAAGAAAGAAAGAAGAAACAAAGAAGAAAGAAAGAAGAAAGAAGGAAAGAAGAAAGAAAGAAAGAAAGAAGAAAGAAAAAAAGAAGAAAGAAAGAAAGAAGAAAGAAAGAAGAAAGTAAGAAGAAAGAAGAAAGAAAGAAGCAAGAAAGAAAGAAGAAAGAAGAAAGAAAGAAGAAAGAAAGAAAGAAGAAAGAAAGAAGAAAGAAAGGAGAAAGAAAGAAGCAAGAAAGAAGAAGGAAAGAAAGGAGAAAGAAGAAAGAAAGAAGAAAGGAAGAAGAAAGAAAGAAGAAAGAAAGAAGAAAGAAAGAAGAAAGAAAGAAGAAAGAAAGAAAGAAAGAAGACTGAAAGAAAGAAGAAAGGAAGAATGAAGAACGAAAGAAAGAAGAAAGAAAGAGGAAAGAAACAAAGAAGAAAGAAAGAAAGAAAGAAGAAAGAAAGAAGAAAGAAGAAAGAAAGAAGAAAGAAAGAAGAAAGAAAGAAGAAAGAAGAAAGAAAGAAAGAAGAAAGGAAGAATGAAGAAAGAAAGAAAGAAGAAAGAAAGAAGAAAGAAAGAAGAAGAAAGAAAGAAGAAGAAAGAAAGAAGAAAGAAGAAAGAAGAAAGAAAGAAAGAAGAAAGAAAGAAGAATGAAAGAAGAAAGAAAGAAGAAAGAAAGAAGAGAATAAGAAGAAAGATAGAAGAAAGAAGAAAGAAAGAAGAAAGAAATAAGAAAGAAAGAAGAAAGAAAGAAGAAAGGAAGAAGAAAGGAAGAAGAAAGGAAGAATAAAGAAAGAAGAAAGAAAGAAAGAAGAAAGAAAGAAGAAAGAAAGAAGAAAGAAAGAAGAAAGAAAGAAGAAAGAAGAAAGAAAGAAGAAAGAAATAAAGAAGAAAGAAAGAAGAAAGAAAGAAGAAAGGAAGAAGAAAAGAAGAAGAAAGAAAGAAAGTAGAAAGAAAGAAGAAAGAAGAAGGGAAGAAGAAAGAAAGAAGAAAGGAAGAAAGAACAAAGAAAGAAAGAAGAAAGAGAGAAGAAAGAAGAAAGAAAGATGTTAGAAAGAAAGAAGAAAGAAAGAAAGAAGAAAGAAGTAAGAAAGATGTAAGAAAGAATGAAGAAAGAAAGAAGAAAGAAAGAAGAATGAAAGAAGAATAAAGAAGAAAGAAAGAAAGAAGAAAGAAGGAGAGAATGAAAGAAGAAAGGAAGAATGAAGAAAGAAAGAAAGAAGAAATAAAGAGAAAAGAAACAAAGAAGAAAGAAAGAAAGAAAAAAGAAAGAAAGAAGAAAGAAAGAAGAAAGAAGAAAGAAAGAAGGAAGAAAGAAAGAAGAAAGAAAGAAGAGAGAAAGGAGAAGGTAGAAGAAAGATAGAAGAAAGAAAGAAGAAAGAAAGAGGAAAGAAAGAAGAAAGGAAGAAGAAAGGAAGAAGAAAGAAAGAAAGAAGAAAGAAAGAAGAAAGAAAGAGGAAAGAAAGAAGAAAGAAGAAAGGAAGAAGAAAGAAAGAAGAAAGAAGGAAGAAAGAAAGTAGTAAGAAAGAAGTAAGAAAGAAAGAAGAAACGAAGTAGAAAGGAAGAAGAAAGGAAGAAAGAAGAAAGAAAGAACGAAGAAAGAATGAAGAAAGAAAGAAGAAAGAAAGGAGAAAGAAAGAAGAAAGAAGAAAAAAAGAAGAAAGTAAGAAGAAAGAAAGAAGAAAGAAAGAAGAAAGAAAGAAGAAAGGAAGAAGAAAGGAAGAAGAAATGAAGAATAAGGAAAGGAGAAAGAAAGAAGAAAGAAAGAAGAAAGAAAGAAGAAAGAATCAAGAAAGAAAGAAGTAAGAAAGATGTAAGAAAGAATGAGGAAAGAAAGAAGAAAGAAAGAAGAAAGAAAGAAGAAAGAAAGAAGAAAGAAAGAAGAAAGAAAGAAGAAATAACGGAAGAAGATTGTAATAAGAAAGAAAGAAGAAAGAAAGAAGAAAGAAGAAAGAAAGAAGAAAGAAAGAAAGAAAAAAGAAAGAAGAAAGAAAGAAGAAAGGAAGAAGAAAGGAAGAAGAAATGAAGAATAAAGAAAGGAGAAAGAAAGAAGAAAGAAAGAAGAAAGAAATAAGAAAGAAAGAAGTAAGAAAGATGTAAGAAAGAATGAAGAAAGAAAGGAGAAAGAAAGAAGAAAGAAAGAAGAAAGAAAGAATGATGAAAGAAAGAAAGAAAGAAGAAAGAAAGAAAAAAGGAAGAAGTAAGGAAGAAACAAGAAATAAAGAAGAAAGAAAGAAGAAACAAAGAAGAAAGAAAGAAGAAAGAAGGAAAGAAGAAAGAAAGAAAGAAAGAAGAAAGAAAAAAAGAAGAAAGAAAGAAAGAAGAAAGAAAGAAGAAAGTAAGAAGAAAGAAGAAAGAAAGAAGCAAGAAAGAAAGAAGAAAGAAGAAAGAAAGAAGAAAGAAAGAAAGAAGAAAGAAAGAAGAAAGAAAGGAGAAAGAAAGAAGCAAGAAAGAAGAAGGAAAGAAAGGAGAAATAAGAAAGAAAGAAGAAAGGAAGAAGAAAGAAAGAAGAAAGAAAGAAGAAAGAAAGAAGAAAGAAAGAAGAAAGAAAGAAGAAAGAAAGAAAGAAAGAAGACTGAAAGAAAGAAGAAAGGAAGAATGAAGAACGAAAGAAAGAAGAAAGAAAGAGGAAAGAAACAAAGAAGAAAGAAAGAAAGAAAGAAGAAAGAAAGAAGAAAGAAGAAAGAAAGAAGAAAGAAAGAAGAAAGAAAGAAGAAAGAAGAAAGAAAGAAAGAAGAAAGGAAGAATGAAGAAAGAAAGAAAGAAGAAAGAAAGAAGAAAGAAAGAAGAAGAAAGAAAGAAGAAGAAAGAAAGAAGAAAGAAGAAAGAAGAAAGAAAGAAAGAAGAAAGAAAGAAGAATGAAAGAAGAAAGAAAGAAGAAAGAAAGAAGAGAATAAGAAGAAAGATAGAAGAAAGAAGAAAGAAAGAAGAAAGAAATAAGAAAGAAAGAAGAAAGAAAGAAGAAAGGAAGAAGAAAGGAAGAAGAAAGGAAGAATAAAGAAAGAAGAAAGAAAGAAAGAAGAAAGAAAGAAGAAAGAAAGAAGAAAGAAAGAAGAAAGAAAGAAGAAAGAAGAAAGAAAGAAGAAAGAAATAAAGAAGAAAGAAAGAAGAAAGAAAGAAGAAAGGAAGAAGAAAAGAAGAAGAAAGAAAGAAAGTAGAAAGAAAGAAGAAAGAAGAAGGGAAGAAGAAAGAAAGAAGAAAGAAAGAAGAAAGAAAGTAGTAAGAAAGAAGTAAGAAAGAAAGAAGAAAGGAAGTAGAAAGGAAGAAGAAAGGAAGAAAGAAGTAAGAAAGAATGAAGAAAGAAAGAATAAAGAAAGAAGAAAGAAAGAAAGTAGTAAGAAAGAAGTAAGAAAGAAAGAAGAAAGGAAGTAGAAAGGAAGAAGAAAGGAAGAAAGTAGAAAGAAAAAGAAAGAAAGAAGAAAGAAATAAAGAAGGAAGAAAGAAGTAAGAAAAAAGTAAGAAAGAAGTAAAAAAGAAAGAAGAATAAAGAAAGAAAGAAAGAAGAAAGAAAGAAGAAACAAAGAAGAAAGAAAGAAGAAAGAAAGAAGAAAGAAAGAAGAAAGAAAGAAGAGAGAAAGCAAGAAAGAAGAAAGAAAGAAGAAAGAAAGAAGAAAAAAAGAAGTAAGAAAGAAGTAAGAAAGAAGAAATAAAGAAGAAAGAAAGAAGAAAGAAGAAAGAAGAAAGAAATATGAAAGAAGTAAGAAAGAAAGAAGTAAGAAAGAAAGAATAAAGAAAGAAAGAAAGAAGAAAGAAAGAAAGAAGAAAGGAAGAATGAAGAAAGAAAGAAGAAAGAAAGAAGCAAGAAAGAAGAAAGAAAGAAGAAAGAATGAAGTAAGAAAAAAGAAAGAAAGAAGAAAGAAAGAAAGAAGAAAGAAAGAAGAGAGAAAGATAGAAGAAATAAAGAAGAAAGAAAGAAGGAAGAAAGAAAGAAGAAAGAAAGAAGTAAAAAAGAAGAAAGGAAGAAGAAAGGAAGAAGAAAGAAAGAAAAAAGAAAGAAGAAACAAAGAAGAAAGAAAGAAGAAATAAAGAAGAAAGAAAGGAGAAAGAAAGAAGAAAGAAGAAAGAAATAGAAAGAAGTAAGAAAGAGAGAAGTAAGAAAGAAAGAAGAAAGAAAGAAAGCAGAAAGAAAGTGGAAAGAAAGAAGAAAGAAGAAAGAAAGGAGAAAGAAAGAAGAAAGTAGAAAAAAAGAAGAAAGAAAGAAGAAAGAAAGAAAGAAGAAAGAAGGAAGAAAGAAAGAAAGAAGAAAGAAAGAAGAAAGAAGAAAGACAGAGGAAAGAAAAAAGAAAGAAGGAAAGAAGAAAGAAAGAAGAAAGAAAGAAGAAAGAAAGAAGAAAGAAAGAAGAAAGAATGAAGAAAGAAAGAAGAAAGAAAGAAAGAAAGAACAAAGAAAGAAGAAAGAAAGAAGAAAGAAAGAAGAAAGAAAGAAGAAAGAAAGAAGAAATAAAGAAGAAAGAACGGAGAAAGAAAGAAGAAAGAAGAAAGAAATATGAAAGAAGTAAGAAAGAGAGAAGTAAGAAAGAAAGAAGAAAGAAAGAAAGCAGAAAGAAAGAGGAAAGAAAGAAGAAAGAAGAAAGAAAGGAGAAAGAAAGAAGAAAGTAGAAAAAAGAAGAAAGAAAGAAGAAAGAAAGAAAGAAGAAAGAAAGAAGAAAGAAAAAAAGAAGAAATAAAGAAGAAAGAAAGAAAGAAGAAAGAAAGAAGAAAGAAAGAAGAAAGGAAGAAGAAAGGAAGAAGAAAGGAAGAATAAAGAAAGAAGAAAGGAAGAAGAAAGAAAGAAGAAAGAAAGAAGAAAGAAAGAAGAAAGACAGAGGAAAGAAAAAAGAAAGAAGGAAAGAAGAAAGAAAGAAGAAAGAAAGAAGAAAGAAAGAAGAAAGAAAGAAGAAAGAATGAAGAAAGAAAGAAGAAAGAAAGAAAGAAAGAACAAAGAAAGAAGAAAGAAAGAAGAAAGAAAGAAGAAAGAAGAAAGACAGAGGAAAGAAAAAAGAAAGAAGAAAGAAAGAAAGAAGAAAGAAAGAAGAAAGAAAGAAGAAAGAAAGACATAAAGAAGAAAGAAAGAAGAAAGAAAGAAGAAAGAACGAACGAAGAAAGAAAGAAGAAAGAAAGAAGAAAGAAAGAAGAAAGAAAGAAGAAAGAAAGGAGAAAGAAAGCAGAAAGAAGAAAGAAATACGAAAGAAGTAAGAAAGACAGAAGTAAGAAAGAAAGAAGAAAGAAAGATAGCAGTAAGAAAGAGGAAAGAAAGAAGAAAGAAGAAAGAAAGGAGAAAGAAAGAAGAAAGAAGAAAAAAAGAAGAAAGAAAGAAGAAAGAAAGAAGAAAGGAATAAGAAAGGATGAAGAAAGGAAGAAGAAATGAAGAATAAAGAAAGAAGAAATGAAGAATAAAGAAAGAAGAAAGAAAGAAGAAAGAAAGAAGAAAGAAAGAAGAAAAGAAGAAGAAAGGAAGAAGAAAGGAAGAATAAAGAAAGAAGAAAGAAAGAGGAAAGAAAGAAGAAAGAAAGAAAGAAGAAAGAATGAAGAAAGAAAGAAGAAATAAAGAAGAAAGAAAGAAGAACGAAAGAAGAAAGAAGGAAGAAAGAAAGAAAGAAGAAAGAAAGAAGAAAGAAAGGAACAAGAAAGAAAGAAGAAAGAAAGAAGAAAGGAAGAAGAAAGGAAGAAGAAAGGAAGAATAAAGAAAGAAGAAAGGAAGAAGAAAGAAAGAAGAAAGAAAGAAGAAAGAAAGAAGAAAGAAGAAAGACAGAGGAAAGAAAGTAAGTAAGAAGAAAGGAAGAATGAAGAAAGAAAGAAAGAAGGAATAAAGAGAAAAGAAACAAAGAAGAAAGAAAGAAAGAAAGAAAGAAAGAAAGAAAGAAAGAGAGAAAGAAAGAAAGAAAGAAGAATAAAAGAAGAAGGAAAGAAGAAAGAAGAAGGAAAGAAGCAAGAAAGAAAGAAGAAAGAAAGAAGAGAGAAAGGAGAAAGATAGAAGAAAGATAGAAGAAAGAAAGAAGAAAGAAAGAGGAAAGAAAGAAGAAAGGAAGAAGAAAGAAAGAAAGAAGAACGAAAGAAGAAAGAAAGAGGAAAGAATGAAGAAAGAAGAAAGGAAGAAGAAAGAAAGAAGAAAGAAAGAAGAAAGAAAGAAGAAAGAAAGAAGTAAGAAAGAATGAAGAAAGGAAGTAGAAAGGAAGAAGAAAGGAAGAAAGAAAAAGAAAGATGAAAGAAAGAAGAAAGAAAGAGGAAAGAAAGAAGTAAGAAAGAAAGAAAGAAGAAAGAAGAAAGAAAGAAGTAAGAAAGAAGTAAGAAAGAATAAGGAAAGAAAGAATAAAGAAAAAAGGAAGAAAGAAAAAGAAATAAAGAAGGAAGAAAGAAGTAAGAAAAAAGTAAGAAAGAAGTAAGAAAGAAAGAAGAATAAAGAAATAAGAAAGAAACAAGAAAGAAAGAAGAAATAAAGACGAAAGAAAGAAGAAAGAAAGAAGGAAGAAAGAAAGAAATAAGAAAGAAAGAAAGAAAGAAGAAAGGAAGAATGAAGAAAGAAAGAAAGAAGAAATAAAGAGAAAAGAAACAAAGAAGAAAGAAAGAAAGAAAGAAGAAAGAAAGAAGAAAGAAAGAAGAAAGAAGAAAGAAGAAAGAAGAAAGAAAGAAGCAAGAAAGAAGAAGGAAAGAAAGAAGAAAGAAGCAAGAAAGAAGAAAGAAAGAAAGAAGAAAGAAAAAAGAGAGAAAGGAGAAAGATAGAAGAAAGATAGAAGAAAGAAAGAAGAAAGAAAGAGGAAAGAAAGAAGAAAGAAGTAAGGAAGAAGAAAGAAAGAAGAAACAAAGAAGAAAGAAAGAAGTAAGAAAGATGTAAGAAAGAATGAAGAAATAAAGAAGAAAGAAAGTAGTAAGAAAGAAGTAAGAAAGAATGAAGAAAGGAAGAAGAAAGGAAGAAAGAAGAAAGAAAGAACGAAGAAAGAAAGAAGAAAGAAAGAAGAAATAAAGAGGAAAGAAAGAAGTAAGAAAGAAAGAAGAAAGAAGAATGAAAGAAGTAAGAAAGAAGGAAGAAAGAATGAATTAAGAAAGAATAAAGAAAGAAGAAAGAAAGAAGAAAGAAATAAAGAAGGAAGAAAGAAGTAAGAAAAAAGTAAGAAAGAAGTAAAAAAGAAAGAAGAATAAAGAAAGAAGAAAGAAGAAAGAAAGAAGAAACAAAGAAGAGAGAAAGTATAAAGAAAGAAAGAAAGAAGAAAGAAAGCAAGAAAGAAGAAAGAAAGAAGAAAGAAAGAAGAAAGAAAGAAGAAAGAAAGAAGAGAGAAAGCAAGAAAGAAGAAAGAAAGAAGAAAGAAAGAAGAAAGAAAGAAGTAAGAAAGAAGTAAGAAAGAAGAAATAAAGAAGAAAGAAAGAAGAAAGAAGAAAGAAGAAAGAAATATGAAAGAAGTAAGAAAGAAAGAAGTAAGAAAGAAAGAATAAAGAAAGAAAGAAAGAAGAAAGAAAGAAAGAAGAAAGGAAGAATGAAGAAAGAAAGAAGAAAGAAAGAAGCAAGAAAGAAGAAAGAAAGAAGAAAGAAAGAAGAAAGAAAGAAGAAAGAAAGAAGAAAGAAAGAAAGAAGAAAGAAAGAAGAGAGAAAGATAGAAGAAATAAAGAAGAAAGAAAGAAGGAAGAAAGAAAGAAGAAAGAAAGAAGTAAAAAAGAAGAAAGGAAGAAGAAAGGAAGAAGAAAGAAAGAAAGAAGAAAGAAAGAAGAAAGAAAGAAAGAAGAAAGAAAGAAAAAAGAAAGAAGAAACAAAGAAGAAAGAAAGAAGAAATAAAGAAGAAAGAAAGGAGAAAGAAAGAAGAAAGAAGAAAGAAATATGAAAGAAGTAAGAAAGAAAGAAGAAAGAAAGAAAGCAGAAAGAAAGAGGAAAGAAAGAAGAAAGAAGAAAGAAAGGAGAAAGAAAGAAGAAAGTAGAAAAAAAGAAGAAAGAAAGAAGAAAGGAAGAAAGAAGAAATAAAGAAGAAAGAAAGAAAGAAGAAAGAAAGAAGAAAGAAAGAAGAAAGAAGAAAGACAGAGGAAAGAAAAAAGAAAGAAGGAAAGAAGAAAGAAAGAAGAAAGAAAGAAGAAAGAAAGAAGAAAGAAAGAAGAAAGAAAGAAGAAAGAATGAAGAAAGAAAGAAGAAAGAAAGAAAGAAAGAACAAAGAAAGAAGAAAGAAAGAAGAAAGAAAGAAGAAAGAAAGAAGAAAGAAAGAAGAAATAAAGAAGAAATAAAGGAGAAAGAAAGAAGAAAGAAGAAAGAAATATGAAAGAAGTAAGAAAGAGAGAAGTAAGAAAGAAAGAAGAAAGAAAGAAAGCAGAAAGAAAGAGGAAAGAAAGAAGAAAGAAGAAAGAAAGGAGAAAGAAAGAAGAAAGTAGAAAAAAAGAAGAAAGAAAGAAGAAAGAAAGAAAGAAGAAAGAAAGAAGAAAGAAAGAAAGAAGAAAGAAAGAAGAAAGAAAGAAGAAAGAAGAAAGACAGAGGAAAGAAAAAAGAAAGAAGGAAAGAAGAAAGAAAGAAGAAAGAAAGAAGAAAGAAAGAAGAAAGAAAGAAGAAAGAATGAAGAAAGAAAGAAGAAAGAAAGAAAGAAAGAACAAAGAAAGAAGAAAGAAAGAAGAAAGAAAGAAGAAAGAAAGAAGAAAGAAAGAAGAAATAAAGAAGAAATAAAGGAGAAAGAAAGAAGAAAGAAGAAAGAAATATGAAAGAAGTAAGAAAGAGAGAAGTAAGAAAGAAAGAAGAAAGAAAGAAAGCAGAAAGAAAGAGGAAAGAAAGAAGAAAGAAGAAAGAAAGGAGAAAGAAAGAAGAAAGTAGAAAAAAAGAAGAAAGAAAGAAGAAAGAAAGAAAGAAGAAAGAAAGAAGAAAGAAAGAAGAAAGGAAGAAGAAAGGAAGAAGAAAGGAAGAATAAAGAAAGAAGAAAGGAAGAAGAAAGAAAGAAGAAAGAAAGAAGAAAGAAAGAAGAAAGACAGAGGAAAGAAAAAAGAAAGAAGGAAAGAAGAAAGAAAGAAGAAAGAAAGAAGAAAGAAAGAAGAAAGAAAGAAGAAAGAAAGAAGAAAGAATGAAGAAAGAAAGAAGAAAGAAAGAAAGAAAGAACAAAGAAAGAAGAAAGAAAGAAGAAAGAAAGAAGAAAGAAAGAAGAAAGAAAGAAGAAATAAAGAAGAAATAAAGGAGAAAGAAAGAAGAAAGAAGAAAGAAATATGAAAGAAGTAAGAAAGAGAGAAGTAAGAAAGAAAGAAGAAAGAAAGAAAGCAGAAAGAAAGAGGAAAGAAAGAAGAAAGAAGAAAGAAAGGAGAAAGAAAGAAGAAAGTAGAAAAAAAGAAGAAAGAAAGAAGAAAGAAAGAAAGAAGAAAGAAAGAAGAAAGAAAGAAGAAAGGAAGAAGAAAGGAAGAAGAAAGGAAGAATAAAGAAAGAAGAAAGGAAGAAGAAAGAAAGAAGAAAGAAAGAAGAAAGAAAGAAGAAAGACAGAGGAAAGAAAAAAGAAAGAAGGAAAGAAGAAAGAAAGAAGAAAGAAAGAAGAAAGAAAGAAGAAAGAAAGAAGAAAGAATGAAGAAAGAAAGAAGAAAGAAAGAAAGAAAGAACAAAGAAAGAATAAAGAAAGAAGAAAGAAAGAAGAAAGAAAGAAGAAAGAAAGAAGAAATAAAGAAGAAAGAAAGGAGAAAGAAAGAAAGAAGAAAGAAAGAAGAAAGAAAGGAAGAAGAAAGAAAGAAGAAAGAAAGAAGAAAGAAAGAAGAAAGAAGAAAGACAGAGGAAAGAAAAAAGAAAGAAGAAAGAAAGAAAGAAGAAAGAAAGAAGAAAGAAAGAAGAAAGAAAGACATAAAGAAGAAAGAAAGAAGAAAGAAAGAAGAAAGAACGAACGAAGAAAGAAAGAAGAAAGAAAGAAGAAAGAAAGAAGAAAGAAAGGAGAAAGAAAGAAGAAAGAAGAAAGAAATACGAAAGAAGTAAGAAAGACAGAAGTAAGAAAGAAAGAAGAAAGAAAGATAGCAGTAAGAAAGAGGAAAGAAAGAAGAAAGAAGAAAGAAAGGAGAAAGAAAGAAGAAAGAAGAAAAAAAGAAGAAAGAAAGAAGAAAGAAAGAAGAAAGAAATAAGAAAGGATGAAGAAAGGAAGAAGAAATGAAGAATAAAGAAAGAAGAAATGAAGAATAAAGAAAGAAGAAAGAAAGAAGAAAGAAAGAAGAAAGAAAGAAGAAAAGAAGAAGAAAGGAAGAAGAAAGGAAGAATAAAGAAAGAAGAAAGAAAGAGGAAAGAAAGAAGAAAGAAAGAAAGAAGAAAGAATGAAGAAAGAAAGAAGAAATAAAGAAGAAAGAAAGAAGAACGAAAGAAGAAAGAAGGAAGAAAGAAAGAAAGAAGAAAGAAAGAAGAAAGAAAGGAACAAGAAAGAAAGAAGAAAGAAAGAAGAAAGGAAGAAGAAAGGAAGAAGAAAGGAAGAATAAAGAAAGAAGAAAGGAAGAAGAAAGAAAGAAGAAAGAAAGAAGAAAGAAAGAAGAAAGAAGAAAGACAGAGGAAAGAAAGTAAGTAAGAAGAAAGGAAGAATGAAGAAAGAAAGAAAGAAGGAATAAAGAGAAAAGAAACAAAGAAGAAAGAAAGAAAGAAAGAAAGAAAGAAAGAAAGAAAGAGAGAAAGAAAGAAAGAAAGAAGAATAAAAGAAGAAGGAAAGAAGAAAGAAGAAGGAAAGAAGCAAGAAAGAAAGAAGAAAGAAAGAAGAGAGAAAGGAGAAAGATAGAAGAAAGATAGAAGAAAGAAAGAAGAAAGAAAGAGGAAAGAAAGAAGAAAGGAAGAAGAAAGAAAGAAAGAAGAACGAAAGAAGAAAGAAAGAGGAAAGAATGAAGAAAGAAGAAAGGAAGAAGAAAGAAAGAAGAAAGAAAGAAGAAAGAAAGAAGAAAGAAAGAAGTAAGAAAGAATGAAGAAAGGAAGTAGAAAGGAAGAAGAAAGGAAGAAAGAAAAAGAAAGATGAAAGAAAGAAGAAAGAAAGAGGAAAGAAAGAAGTAAGAAAGAAAGAAAGAAGAAAGAAGAAAGAAAGAAGTAAGAAAGAAGTAAGAAAGAATAGGGAAAGAAAGAATAAAGAAAAAAGGAAGAAAGAAAAAGAAATAAAGAAGGAAGAAAGAAGTAAGGAAAAAGTAAGAAAGAAGTAAGAAAGAAAGAAGAATAAAGAAATAAGAAAGAAACAAGAAAGAAAGAAGAAATAAAGACGAAAGAAAGAAGAAAGAAAGAAGGAAGAAAGAAAGAAATAAGAAAGAAAGAAAGAAAGAAGAAAGGAAGAATGAAGAAAGAAAGAAAGAAGAAATAAAGAGAAAAGAAACAAAGAAGAAAGAAAGAAGGAAAGAAGAAAGAAAGAAGAAAGAAAGAAGAAAGAAAGAAGAAAGAAGAAAGAAGAAAGAAGAAAGAAGAAAGAAAGAAGCAAGAAAGAAGAAGGAAAGAAAGAAGAAAGAAGCAAGAAAGAAGAAAGAAAGAAAGAAGAAAGAAAAAAGAGAGAAAGGAGAAAGATAGAAGAAAGATAGAAGAAAGAAAGAAGAAAGAAAGAGGAAAGAAAGAAGAAAGAAGTAAGGAAGAAGAAAGAAAGAAGAAACAAAGAAGAAAGAAAGAAGTAAGAAAGATGTAAGAAAGAATGAAGAAATAAAGAAGAAAGAAAGTAGTAAGAAAGAAGTAAGAAAGAATGAAGAAAGGAAGAAGAAAGGAAGAAAGAAGAAAGAAAGAACGAAGAAAGAAAGAAGAAAGAAAGAAGAAATAAAGAGGAAAGAAAGAAGTAAGAAAGAAAGAAGAAAGAAGAATGAAAGAAGTAAGAAAGAAGGAAGAAAGAATGAATTAAGAAAGAATAAAGAAAGAAGAAAGAAAGAAGAAAGAAATAAAGAAGGAAGAAAGAAGTAAGAAAAAAGTAAGAAAGAAGTAAAAAAGAAAGAAGAATAAAGAAAGAAGAAAGAAGAAAGAAAGAAGAAACAAAGAAGAAAGAAAGTATAAAGAAAGAAAGAAAGAAGAAAGAAAGCAAGAAAGAAGAAAGAAAGAAGAAAGAAAGAAGAAAGAAAGAAGAAAGAAAGAAGAGAGAAAGCAAGAAAGAAGAAAGAAAGAAGAAAGAAAGAAGAAAGAAAGAAGTAAGAAAGAAGTAAGAAAGAAGAAATAAAGAAGAAAGAAAGAAGAAAGAAGAAAGAAGAAAGAAATATGAAAGAAGTAAGAAAGAAAGAAGTAAGAAAGAAAGAATAAAGAAAGAAAGAAAGAAGAAAGAAAGAAAGAAGAAAGGAAGAATGAAGAAAGAAAGAAGAAAGAAAGAAGCAAGAAAGAAGAAAGAAAGAAGAAAGAAAGAAGAAAGAAAGAAGAAAGAAAGAAGAAAGAAAGAAAGAAGAAAGAAAGAAGAGAGAAAGATAGAAGAAATAAAGAAGAAAGAAAGAAGGAAGAAAGAAAGAAGAAAGAAAGAAGTAAAAAAGAAGAAAGGAAGAAGAAAGGAAGAAGAAAGAAAGAAAGAAGAAAGAAAGAAGAAAGAAAGAAAGAAGAAAGAAAGAAAAAAGAAAGAAGAAACAAAGAAGAAAGAAAGAAGAAATAAAGAAGAAAGAAAGGAGAAAGAAAGAAGAAAGAAGGAAGAAATATGAAAGAAGTAAGAAAGAAAGAAGAAAGAAAGAAAGCAGAAAGAAAGAGGAAAGAAAGAAGAAAGAAGAAAGAAAGGAGAAAGAAAGAAGAAAGTAGAAAAAAAGAAGAAAGAAAGAAGAAAGAAAGAAAGAAGAAAGAAAGAAGAAAGAAAGAAAGAAGAAAGAAAGAAGAAAGAAAGAAGAAAGAAGAAAGACAGAGGAAAGAAAAAAGAAAGAAGGAAAGAAGAAAGAAAGAAGAAAGAAAGAAGAAAGAAAGAAGAAAGAAAGAAGAAAGAATGAAGAAAGAAAGGAGAAAGAAAGAAAGAAAGAACAAAGAAAGAAGAAAGAAAGAAGAAAGAAAGAAGAAAGAAAGAAGAAAGAAAGAAGAAATAAAGAAGAAATAAAGGAGAAAGAAAGAAGAAAGAAGAAAGAAATATGAAAGAAGTAAGAAAGAGAGAAGTAAGAAAGAAAGAAGAAAGAAAGAAAGCAGAAAGAAAGAGGAAAGAAAGAAGAAAGAAGAAAGAAAGGAGAAAGAAAGAAGAAAGTAGAAAAAAAGAAGAAAGAAAGAAGAAAGAAAGAAAGAAGAAAGAAAGAAGAAAGAAAGAAAGAAGAAAGAAAGAAGAAAGAAAGAAGAAAGAAGAAAGACAGAGGAAAGAAAAAAGAAAGAAGGAAAGAAGAAAGAAAGAAGAAAGAAAGAAGAAAGAAAGAAGAAAGAAAGAAGAAAGAATGAAGAAAGAAAGAAGAAAGAAAGAAAGAAAGAACAAAGAAAGAAGAAAGAAAGAAGAAAGAAAGAAGAAAGAAAGAAGAAAGAAAGAAGAAATAAAGAAGAAATAAAGGAGAAAGAAAGAAGAAAGAAGAAAGAAATATGAAAGAAGTAAGAAAGAGAGAAGTAAGAAAGAAAGAAGAAAGAAAGAAAGCAGAAAGAAAGAGGAAAGAAAGAAGAAAGAAGAAAGAAAGGAGAAAGAAAGAAGAAAGTAGAAAAAAAGAAGAAAGAAAGAAGAAAGAAAGAAAGAAGAAAGAAAGAAGAAAGAAAGAAGAAAGGAAGAAGAAAGGAAGAAGAAAGGAAGAATAAAGAAAGAAGAAAGGAAGAAGAAAGAAAGAAGAAAGAAAGAAGAAAGAAAGAAGAAAGACAGAGGAAAGAAAAAAGAAAGAAGGAAAGAAGAAAGAAAGAAGAAAGAAAGAAGAAAGAAAGAAGAAAGAAAGAAGAAAGAATGAAGAAAGAAAGAAGAAAGAAAGAAAGAAAGAACAAAGAAAGAATAAAGAAAGAAGAAAGAAAGAAGAAAGAAAGAAGAAAGAAAGAAGAAATAAAGAAGAAAGAAAGGAGAAAGAAAGAAAGAAGAAAGAAAGAAGAAAGAAAGGAAGAAGAAAGAAAGAAGAAAGAAAGAAGAAAGAAAGAAGAAAGAAGAAAGACAGAGGAAAGAAAAAAGAAAGAAGAAAGAAAGAAAGAAGAAAGAAAGAAGAAAGAAAGAAGAAAGAAAGACATAAAGAAGAAAGAAAGAACAAAGAAAGAAGAAAGAAAGAAGTAAGAAAGAAGAAAGAAAGAAAGAAGAAAGAAGAAGAAAGAAAGAAACAAAGAAAGAATAAAGAAAGAAGAAAGAAACAAGAAAGAAGAAAGAAAGAAAGAAAGACGAAAGATAGAAGTAAGAAAGAAAGAAGAAAGAAAGAAAGAAAGAAAGAAGAAAGAAAGAATAAACAAAGAAGATAGGAAGAAAGAAGAGAGAAATAAGAAAGAATAAAGAAAGAAAGAAGAAAGAATGAAAGAAGAAATAAAGTTGAAAGAAAGAAAGAAGTAAGAAAGAAAAAAGGAAGAAAGAATAAAGAAAGAAAGAAGAAAGAAAGAAGAACGAAAGAAAGAAGAAAAAACAAAGAAACAAGGAAGAAAGAAGAAAGAAAGAAGAAAGAAAGAAGAAAGAAAGTAGAAAGAAAGAAGAAAGAAAGAAGAAAAAAGAATAAAGAAAGGAGAAAGAAAGAAGTAAGAAAGAAGTAAGAAAGAAAGAATTAAGAAAGAATAAAGAAAGAAGAAAGAAAGAAGAAAGAAATATGAAGGAAGAAAGAAGTAAGAAAAAAGTAAGAGAGAAGTAAGAAAGAAAGAAGAATAAAGAAAGAAGAAAGAAAGAGGAATGAAACAAAGAAGAAACAAAGAAGAAAGAAACGAGAAAGTACGAAAGAAGAAAGAAAGAAGAAAGAAAGAAGAAAGAAAGAAAGAAGAATGAAAGAAGTAAGAAAGAAAGAAGAAAGAAAGAAGTAAGAAAGAAAGAAGAAAGAAAGAAGTAAGAAATAAAGAACAGAGAAAGAAGAAAGAAAGAAGTACAAAAGAAGTAAGAAAGGAGTAAGAAAGGAAGAATAAATAAAGAAGAAAGAAGAAAGAATGAAGGAAGAAAGAAGAAAGAAAGAAGAAAGAAAGAAGAAAGAAAATAAAGAAGAAAGAAAGAAGACAGAAAGAAGAAAGAAAAAAGAAAGAAAGAAGTAAGAAAGAAATAAGAAAGAAGAAAGAAAGAAAGAAGAAAGGAAGAAGAAAGAAAGAAAGAAGAAAGAAAGAAGAAAGAAAGAAGAAAGGAAGAAGACAGAAAGAAGAAAGAAAGAAAGAAATAAGAAAGAAGAAAGAAAGAAAGAAGAAAGAAAGAAGAGAGAAAGGAGAAAGATAGAAGAAAGATAGAAGAAAGAAAGAAGAAAGAAAGAGGGAAGAAAGAAGAAAGGAAGAAAAAAGGAAGAAGAAAGAAAGGAAGAAGAAACAAAGAAGAAAGAAAGAAGAAAGGAAGAAGACAGAAAAAAGAAAGAAAGAAAGAAATAAGAAAGAAGAAAGAAGAAAGAAGACAGAAAGAAGAGAGAAAGGAGAAAGAAGAAAGATAGCAGAAAGAAAGAAGAAAGAAAGAGGAAAGAAAGAAGAAAGAAGTAAGGAAAAAGAAAGAAAGAAGAAAGAAAGAAGAAAGAAAGTAGTAAGAAAGAAGTAAGAAAGAAAGAAGAAAGGAAGTAGAAAGGAGTAAGAAAGAAGAAAGAAGAAAGAAAGATGTTAGAAAGAAAGAAGAGAGAAAGAAAGAAGAAAGAAAGAAGTAAGAAATATGTAAGAAAGAATGAAGAAAGAAAGAAGAAAGAAAGTAGTAAGAAAGAAGTAAGAAAGAATGAAGAAAGGAAGAAGAAAGGAAGAAAGAAGAAAGAAAGAACGAAGAAAGAAAGAAGAAAGAAAGTAGAAAGAAAGAGGAAAGAAAGAAGTAAGAAAGAAAGAAAGAAGAAAGAAGAATGAAAGAAGTAAGAAAGAAGAAAGAAAGAAAGAAGAAAGAAAGAAGAAAGAAAGAAGTAAGAAAGAAGAAAGAAAGAAGAAAGGAAGAAAGAAGAAAGAAAGAAGAAAGAAGGAAGAAAGAAAGAAGAAAGAAAGAAAGAAGAAAGAAAGAAGAAAGAAAGAAGTAAGAAAGAAGTAAAGAAAGAAGAAAGAAAGAAGTAAGAAAGAAGAAATAAAGAAGTAAGAAAGAAAGAAGAGAGAAAGAAGAAAGAAAGAAGTACGAAAGAAGTAAGAAAGGAGTAAGAAAGGAAGAAGAAATAAAGAAGAAAGATGAAAGAATGAAGGAAGAAAGAAGAAAGAAAGAAGAAAGAAAGAAGAAAGAAAGAAAGAAGAAAGAAAGGAGAAAGAAAGAAAGAAGAAAGAGAGGAGAAAGAAAGAAGAAAGAAAGAAAGAAGAAAGAAAGAAGAAAGAAAGAAAGAAGAAAGAAAGAATTAAGAAAAAAAGAAGAAAGGAAGAAGAAAGAAAGAAGAGAGAAAGAAAGAGAGAACAAATAAAGAAGAAAGAAAAATAAAGGAAGAAGAAAGAAAGAAGGAAGAAGAAAGAAAGAAGAAAGAAGAAAGAAAGAAGAAAGAAAGTAGAAAGAAAGAAAGAAAGAAGAAAGAAAGAAGAAAGAAAGAAGAAACAAAGAAAGAATAAAGGAAGAAGAAAGAAAGAAAGAAGAAATAAAGAAAGAAGCAAGATAGAAAGAAGAGAGAAAGAAAGAAAGAACAAAGAAAGAAGTAAGAAAAAGTAAGGAAGAAGAAAGAAATAAGAAAGAAAGAAAGAAAGAAGAAAGAAGAAAGAAAGAACAAAGAAAGTAGAAAAAAAGAAAGAAGAAAGAAAGAAGAAAGAAAGAAGAAAGAAAGAAAGAAGAGAGAAAGAAAGAGAGAACAAATAAAGAAGAAAGAAATAGAATGGAAGAAGAAAGAAAGAAGGAAGAAGAAAGAAAGAAGAAAGAAGAAAGAAAAAAGAAAGAAAGTAGAAAGAAAGAAAGAAGAAAGAAAGAAGAAAGAAAGAAGAAAGAAAGAAAGAAGAATGAAAGAAAGAAGAAAGAAAGAAAGTAAGAAAGAAAGAAAGAAAAACAAAGTAGAAAGAAAGAAAGAAAGAAGAAATACAGAAAGAACAAAGAAAGAAGAAAGAAAGAAGTAAGAAAGAAGTAAGAAAGAAAGAAGAAAGAAAGAAGAAAGAAAGAAGAAAGTCAGAAGAAAGAAAGAAGAAAGAAAGAAAGAAGAAAGAAAGAAAGAATAAAGGAAGAAGAAAGAAAGAAAGAAGAAATAAAGAAAGAAGAAATAAAGAAAGAAGACAAAAAGAAGAAAGAAAGAAAAAAGAAAGAAAGAAGAAAGAAAGAAGAAAGGAAGAAAGAAGAAAGAAAGAAGAAAGAAGGAAGAAAGAAAGAAGGAAGAAAGAAAGAATAAAGAAAGAAGAAAGAAAGAAGTAAGAAAGAAGTAATAAAGAAAGAAAAAAGAAAGAAGTAACAAAGAAGTAAGAAAGAAGTAATAAAGAAGTAAGAAAGAAGTAAGAAAGAATTAAGAAATAAAGAAGAAAGAAAGAAGAAAGAAAGAAAGAAAGAAGAAAGAAAGAAGAAAGAAAGAAAGAAGAAAGAAAGAAGAGAGAAAGGAGAAAGATAGAAGAAAGATAGAATAAAAAGAAGAAAGAAAGGGGAAAGAAAGAAGAAAGGAAGAAGAAAGGAAGAAGAAAGAAAGAAGAAAGAAAGAGGAAAGAAAGAAGAAAGTAAGAAAGAAGAAAGAAAGAGGAAAGAAAGAAGAAAGAATAAGGAAGATGAAAGAAAGAAGAAAGAAAGAAGAAAGAAAGTAGTAAGAAAGAAGTAAGAAAGAAAGAAGAAAGGAAGTAGAAAGGAAGAAGAAAGGAAGAAAGAACAAAGAAAGATGTTAGAAAGAAAGAAGAAAGAAAGAAAGAAGAAAGAATGACGTAAGAAATATGTAAGAAAGAATGAAGAAAGAAAGAAGAAAGAAAGTAGTAAGAAAGAAGTAAGAAAGAATGAAGAAAGGAAGAAGAAAGAAAGAAAGAAGAAAGAAAGAAGAAAGAACGAAAGAAGAAAGAAAGAAGAAAGAAAGAAGAAAGAAAGAAGAAAGAAAGAAGAAAGAAAGAAGAAATAAAGAAGAAAGAAAGAAGAAAAACGAAAGAAGAAAAAAAGAATAAAGAAAGAAGAAAGAAAGAAGAAAGTAGAAAGAAGTATGAAAGAAGTAAGAAAGAAAGAAGTAAGAAAGAAAGAAGAAAGAAAGAAAGCAGAAAGAAATAGGAAAGAAAGAAGAAAGAAGAAAGAAAGGAGAAAGAAAGAAGAAAGAAGAAAAGAAGAAGAAAGAAAGAAGAAAGAAAGAAAGAAGAAAGAAAGAAGATAGAAAGAAGAAAGAAAGAAAGAAGAAAGAAAGAAAGAAGAAAGAAAGAAAGAAGAAAGAAAGAGGAAAGAAACAAAAAAGAAAGAAAGAAAGAAAGAAGCAAGAAAGAGGAAAGAAAGTAGAAAAAAAGAAGAAAGAAAGAAGAAAGAAAGAAAGAAGAAAGAAAGAAGAGAGAAAGGAGAAAGATAGAAGAATGAAAGAAGAAAGAAAGAAGAAAGAAAGGAAGAAGAAGGAAGAATAAAGAAAGAAGAAAGGAAGAATAAAGAAAGAAGAAAGAAAGAAGTAAGAAAGAAATAAGAAGGAAAGAAGAAAGAAAGAAAGAAGTAAGAAAGAAGAAAGAAAGAAGTAAGAAAGAAATAAGAAGGAAAGAAGAAAGAAAGAAAGAAAGAAAGAAGAAAGGAAGAATGAAGAAAGAAATATAGAAGAAAGAAAGAGAAAAGAAACAAAGAAGAAAGAAAGAAAGAAAGAAGAAAGAAAGAAGAAAGAAGAAAGAAAGAAGCAAGAAAGAAGAAGGAAAGAAAGAAGAAAGAAGAAAGAAAGAAGATAGAAAGAAAGAAGAAAGAAAGAAAGAAGAGGGAAAGGAGAAAGATAGAAGAAAGATAGAAGAAAGAAAGAAGAAAGAAGGAAAGAAGAAAGAAACAAAGAAGAAAGAAAGAAGGAAAGAAGTAAGAAATAAAGAATGAAGAAAGAAGTAAGAAAAAAGTAAGAAAGAAGTAAGAAAGGTAGAAGAATAAAGAAAGAAGAATGAAACAAGAGAGAAAGAAGAAATAAAGAAGAAAGAAAGAAGAAAGAAAGAAGAAAGAAAGAAAGAAGAAAGAAAGAAGAAAGAACGAAAGAAGAAATAAAGAAGAAAGAAAGAAGAAAGAAAGAAGAAAGAAAGAAGAAATAAAGAAGAAAGAAAGAAGAAAAACGAAAGAAGAAAGAAAGAAGAAAGAAAGAAGAAAGAAAGAAGAAAGGAAGAAGAAAGGAAGAAGAAAGAAAGAAAGAAGAAAGAAAGAAGAAAGAAAGAGGAAAGAAAGAAGAAAGAAGAAAGGAAGAAGAAAGAAAGAAGAAAGAAAGAAGAAGGAAAGTAGTAAGAAAGAAGTAAGAAAGAAAGAAGAAAGGAAGTAGAAAGGAAGAAGAAAGTAAGAAAGAAGAAAGAAAGAACGAAGAAAGAAAGAGGAAAGAAAGAAGGAAGAAACAGAGAAGAAACAAAGAAGAAAGAAAGAAGTAAGAAAGAAATAAGAAAGAACTAAGAAAGAAAGAAGAAAGAAAGAAGAAAGAAAGAAGAAAGAAGAAAGAAAGAAGAAAGAAGAAAGAAAGAAGAAAGAAAGATGTTAGAAAGAAAGAAGAAAGAAAGAAAGAAGAAAGAAAAAAGAAAGAAGGAAGAGAGAAAGAAAGAAGAAAGGAAGAATGAAGAAAGAAAGAAAGAATGTAGAAAGAAAGAAGAAAGAAAGAAGAAAGAAGAAAGAAGGAAGAAGAAAGAAGAAAGAAGAAAGAAGAAAGAAGAGAGAAAGAAGAAGGAAAGAAAGAAGAAAGAAAGAAGAGAGAAAGGAGAAAGGTAGAAGAAAGATAGAAGAAAGAAAGAAGAAAGAAAGAAGAAAGAAAGAAGAAAGGAAGAAGAAAGTAAGAAGAAAGAAAGAAGAAAGAAAGAAGAAAGAAAGAGGAAAGAAAGAAGAAAGAAAGGAGAAAGAAAGAAGAAAGGAAGAAGAAAGGAAGAAGAAAGGAAGAATAAAGAAAGGAGAAAGGAAGAAGAAAGGAAGAAGAAAGAAAGAAGAAAGAAAGAAGAAAGAAGAAAGATAGAAGAAAGAAAAAAGAAAGAAGGAAAGAAGAAAGAAAGAAGAAAGAAAGAAGAAAGAAAGAAGAAAGAAAGAAGAAAGAGAAAGAAAGAAAGAAGGAAAGAAAAAAGAAAGAAAGAAGAAAGAACAAAGATAGAAGAAAGAACAAAGAAAGAAGGAAAGAAGAAAAAAGGAAGAATAAAGAAAGAAGAAAGAAAGAAAGAAGAAAGAAAGAAAGCAGAAAGAAAGAGGAAAGAAAGAAGAAAGAAGAAAGAAAGAAGAAAGAAAGAAGTAAGAAAGATGTAAGAAAGAAGTAAGAAAGAAAGAAGAAAGGAAGAAGAAAGGAAGAAGAAATGAAGAAAGAAGAAAGAAAGAACAAAGAAAGAAAGAAGAAAGAATGAAGAAAGAAAGAAGAAAGAAAGAGGAGAGAAAGAAGAGAGAAAGAAGAAAGAAAGAAGAAAGAAAGAAGAAAGAAATAAAGAAAGAAGAAAGAAAGAGAAAAGAAACAAAGAATAAAGAAAGAATGAAAGAAGAAAGAAAGAAGAAAGAAAGAAGAAAGAAAGAAGCAAGAAAGAAGAAGAAAAGAAAGAAGAAAGAAGAAAGAAAGAAGAAAGAAAGAAGAAAGAAAGGAGAGAGAAAGGAGAAATAAAGAAGAAAGATAGAAGAAAGAAAGAAGAAAGAAAGAAGAAAGAAAGAAGAAAGGAAGAAGAAAGGAAGAAAGAAGAAAGAAAGAAGAAAGAAAGAGGAAAGAAAGAAGAAAGAAGAAAGGAAGAAGAAAGAAAGAAGAAAGAAAGAAGAAGGAAAGTAGTAAGAAAGAAGTAAAAAAGAAAGAAGAAAGGAAGTAGAAAGGAAGAAGAAAGGAAGAAAGAAGAAAGAAAGATGTTAGAAAGAAAGAAGAAAGAAAGAAAGAAGAAAGAAAGAAGTAAGAAAGATGTAAGAAAGAAAGAAGAAAGAAAGAAGTAAGAAAGAAGTAAGAAAGAAGAAAGAAAGAAGAAAGGAAGAAGAAAGGAAGAAGAAAGGAAGAAAGAAGAAAGAACGAAGAAAGAAATAAGAATGAAAGGAGAGGAAGGAATTAAGAAAGAATGAAGAAAGAAAGAAATAAGAAAGAAAGAAGAAAGAAAGAAAGAAAGAAGAAAGAAAGAAGAAAGAAAGAAGAAAGAAAGTAGAAAGAAAGAAGAAAGTAAGAAAGAAAAAAGACTGAAGAAATAAAGAAGTAAGAAGAAAGTAAGAAACAAGTAAGAAAGAAAGAAGAAAGAAAGAATAAAGAATGAAGAAAGAAAGAAAAAAGAAATAAAGAAAGAAGAAAAAACTAAGAAAGAAAGCAGAAAGAAACAAAGAAGAAAGAAATAAAGAAGGAAAGAAAGAAGAAAGAAAGAAAAAAGAACGAAGAAAGAAGAAAGAAAGAAGAAAGAAAGAAAGAGGAAAGAAAGAGGAAAGAAAGAAGAAAGAAAGAAGAAAGGAAGAAGAAAGGAAGAAGAAATGAAGAATAAAGAAAAAGAAAGAAAGAAGAAAGAAAGAAGAAAGAAAGAAGAAAGAAAGAAAAAGAAAGAAAGAAGAGAGAAAGCAGAAAGATAGAAGAAAGACAGAAGAAAGAAAGGAGAAAGAAAGAAGAAAGAAAGAAGAAAGAAAGAGGAAAGAAAGAAGAAAGAAGAAAGTAAGAAGAAAGAAAGAAGAAAGAAAGAAGAAAGTAAGAGGAAAGAAGAAAGAAAGAAGAAAGAAAAAAGAAAGAAGGAAAGAATAAAGAAATAAGAAATAAGAAAGAAAGAAGAAAGTAAGAAAGAAGAAAGAAAGGAGAAAGAAAGAAGAAAGGAAGAAGAAAGGAAGAAGAAAGGAAGAAGAAAGAAAGAAAGAACGAAGAAAGAAAGAAGAAAGAAAGAAGAAAGAAAGAAGAAAGAAAGAGGAAAGAAAGAAGTAAGAAAGAAAGTAGAAAGAAAGATAGAAAGAAAGAAGAAAGAAAGAAAGAAGAAAATAGAATGAAGAAAGAAACAAAGAAGAAAGAAAGAAAGAAGAAAGAAAGAAGAAAGAAAGAAGAAGAAAGAAAGAAGCAAGAAAGAAGAAAGAGAGAAAGAAGAAAGAAAGAAGAAAGAAAGAAGAAAGAAAGAAGAAAGAAAGAAGAAAGAAAGAAAGAAGAAAGAAAGAAGAGAGAAAGGACAAAGATAGAAGAAAGAAAGAAGAAAGAAAGAAGAAAGAAGGAAAGAAGAAAGAAACAAAGAAGAAAGAAACAAAGAAAGAAGTAAGAAATAAAGAAGGAAGAAAGAAGTAAGAAAAAAGTAAGAAAGAAGTAAGAAAGAAAGAAGAATAAAGAAAGAAGAAAGAAACAAGAGAGAAAGAAGAAATAAAAAGAAAGAAAGAAGAAAGAAAGAAGAAAGAAAGAAAGAAGAAAGAAAGAAGAAAGAACGAAAGAAGAAAGAAAGAAGAAAGAAAGAAGAAAGAAAGAAGAAATAAAGAAGAAATAAAGAAGAAAGAAAGAAGAAAAACGAAAGAAGCAAGAAAGAATAAAGAAAGAAGAAAGAAAGAAGAAAGTAGAAAGAAATATGAAAGAAGTAGGAAAGAAAGAAGTAAGAAAGAAAGAAGAAAGAAAGAAAGCAGAAAGAAAGAGGAAAGAAAGAAGAAAGAAGAAAGTAAGGAGAAAGAAAGAAGAAAGAAGAAAAGAAGAAGAAAGAAAGAAGAAAGAAAGAAAGAACAAAGAAAGAAGATAGAAAGAAGAAAGAAAGAAAGCAGAAAGAAAGAAAGAAGAAAAAAAGAGGAAAGAAACAAAGAAGAAAGAAAGAAAGAAAGAAGCAAGAAAGAAGAAAGAAAGTAGAAAAAAAGAAGAAAGAAAGAAGAAAGAAAGAAGAGAGAAAGGAGAAAGATAGAAGAATGAAAGAAGAAAGAAAGAAGAAAGAAAGGAAGAAGAAAGAAAGAATAAAGAAAGAAGAAAGGAAGAAGAAAGGAAGAAGAAAGAAAAAAGAAAGAACAAAGATAGAAGAAAGAACAAAGAAAGAAGGAAAGAAGAAAAAAGGAAGAATAAAGAAAGAAGAAAGAAAGAAAGAAGAAAGAAAGAAAGCAGACAGAAAGAGGAAAGAAAGAAGAAAGAAGAAAGAAAGAAGAAAGAAAGAAGTAAGAAAGAAATAAGAAGGAAAGAAGAAAGAAAGAAAGAAAGAAGAAAGAAAGAAGTAAGAAAGATGTAAGAAAGAAAGAAGAAAGAAAGAAAGAAGAAAGGAAGAAAGAAAGAAAGAAGAAAGGAAGAATGAAGAAAGAAAGATAGAAGAAAGAAAGAGAAAAGAAACAAAGAAGAAAGAAAGAAAGAAAGAAGAAAGAAAGAAGAAAGAAGAAAGAAAGAAGCAAGAAAGAAGAAGGAAAGAAAGAAGAAAGAAGAAAGAAGAAAGAAAGAAGTAAGAAAGAAAGAAGAAAGAAAGAAAGAAGAGGGAAAGGAGAATGATAGAAGAAAGATAGAAGAAAGAAAGAAGAAAGAAAGAATAAAGAAAGAAGAAAGGAAGAAGAAAGAAAGAAAGAAGAAAGAAAGTGGAAAGAAAGAAGAAAGAAGAAAGGAAGAAGAAAGAAAGAAGAAAGAAAGAAGAAAGAAAGAAGAAAGAAAGTAGTAAGAAAGAAGAAAGAAAGAAGAAAGAAATAGGTAAGAAAGAAGTAAGAAAGAAAGAAAGAAGAAAGAAGACAGAAATAAGTAAGAAAAAATGAAGAAAGAATGAAGAAAGAAAGAAGAAAGAAAGAAAAAAGAAATTAGGAAGGAAGAAAGAAGTAAGAAAAAGGTAAGAAAGAAGTAAGAAAGAAAGAAGAATAAAGAGAGAAAAAAGAAACAAGAAAGAAAGAAGAAAGAAGAAAGAAAGAAGAAAGAAGGAAGAAAGAACGAAAGAAGTAAGAAAGAAGAAAGAAAGAAGAAAGGAAGAAGAAATAAAGAAGAAAGAAGAAAGAAGAAAGAAATATGAAAGAAGTAAGAAAGAAAGAAGTAAGAAAGAAAGAAGAAAGATAGACAGAAAGAAGAAAGAAAGAAAGAAGAAAGGAAGAATGAAGAAAGAAAAAATAAGAAAGAAAGAAAGTTAGAAGAAAGAAGAAAGAAAGAAGAAGAAAGAAAGAAGCAAGAAAGAAGCAAGAAAGAAGAAAGAAAGAAGAAAGAAAGAAGAAGAAAGAAAGAAGCAAGAAAGAAGCAAGAAAGAAGAAAGAAAGAAGAAAGAAAGAAGAAAGAAAGAAGAAAGGAAGAAAGAAGAAAGAAAGAAGAGAGATAGGAGAAAGATAGAAGAAAGAAAGAAGAAAGAAAGCAAGAAGAAAGAAAGAAGAAAGAAAGAAAAAAGGAAGAAGAAAGGAAGAAGAAAGGAAGAATAAAGAAAGAAAAAAGGAAGAAGAAAGAAAGAAGAAAGAAAGAAGAAAGAAAGAACAAAGAAGAAAGAAAGAAGAAAGAAAGAAGAAAGAAAGAAAGAAGAAAGAAAAAAGAAAGAAAGAAAGAAGAAAGAAAGAAGAAAGAAAGAATAAAGGAAGAAGAAAGGAAGAAGAAAGGAAGAATAAAGAAAGAAGAAAGGAAGAAGAAAGAAAGAAGAAAGAAAGAAGAAAGAAAGAAGAAAGAAAAAAGAAAGAAGGAAAGAAGAAAGAAAGAAGAAAGAAAGAAGAAAGAAAGAAGAAAGAAAGAAGAAAGGAAGAAGAAAGGAAGAAGAAAGGAAGAATAAAGAAAGAAGAAAGAAAGAAAGAAGAAAGAAAGAAAGGAGAAAGAAAGCAGAAAGAAAGAGGAAAGAAAGAATAAAGAAGAAAGAAAGAAGAAACAAAGAAGTAATAAAGAAGAAAGAAAGAAGTAAGAA
The DNA here is from genome assembly GCF_036013475.1 of Columba livia. Lineage (NCBI taxonomy): Eukaryota > Metazoa > Chordata > Aves > Columbiformes > Columbidae > Columba > Columba livia. The sequence continues at coordinate 47,802 of NW_027043366.1, read as the reverse complement.
AGATGTAAGAAAGAAGTAAGAAAGAAAGAAGAAAGGAAGAAGAAAGGAAGAAGAAATGAAGAAAGAAGAAAGAAAGAACAAAGAAAGAAAGAAGAAAGAATGAAGAAAGAAAGAAGAAAGAAAGAAGAGAGAAAGAAGAGAGAAAGAAGAAAGAAAGAAGAAAGAAAGAAGAAAGAAATAAAGAAAGAAGAAAGAAAGAGAAAAGAAACAAAGAATAAAGAAAGAATGAAAGAAGAAAGAAAGAAGAAAGAAAGAAGAAAGAAAGAAGCAAGAAAGAAGAAGAAAAGAAAGAAGAAAGAAGAAAGAAAGAAGAAAGAAAGAAAGAAGAAATAAAGAAGAGAGAAAGGAGAAATAAAGAAGAAAGATAGAAGAAAGAAAGAAGAAAGAAAGAAGAAAGAAAGAAGAAAGGAAGAAGAAAGGAAGAAGAAAGGAAGAAAGAAGAAAGAAAGAAGAAAGAAAGAGGAAAGAAAGAAGAAAGAAGAAAGGAAGAAGAAAGAAAGAAGAAAGAAAGAAGAAGGAAAGTAGTAAGAAAGAAGTAAGAAAGAAAGAAGAAAGGAAGTAGAAAGGAAGAAGAAAGTAAGAAAGAAGAGAGAAAGAACGAAGAAAGAAAGAGGGAAGAAAGAAGAAGGAAGAAACTAAGAAGAAACAAAGAAGAAAGAAAGAAGTAAGAAAGAAATAAGAAAGAACTAAGAAAGAAAGAAGAAAGAAAGAAGAAAGAAAGAAGAAAGAAGAAATAAAGAAGAAAGAAAGAAGAAAGAAGAAATAAATAAGAAAGGGAGATGTTAGAAAGAAGAAGAAAGAAAGAAGTAAGAAAGAAATAAGAAAGAACTAAGAAAGAAAGAAGAAAGAAAGAAGAAAGAAAGAAGAAAGAAAGAAAGAAGAAAGAAAGCAGAAAGAAAGAGGAAAGAAAGAATAAAGAAGAAAGAAAGAAGAAACAAAGAAGAAATAAAGAAGAAAGAAAGAAGTAAGAAAGATGTAAGAAAGAAGTAAGAAAGAAAGAAGAAAGGAAGAAGAAAGGAAGAAGAAATGAAGAAAGAAGAAAGAAAGAACAAAGAAAGAAAGAAGAAAGAATGAAGAAAGAAAGAAGAAAGAAAGAAGAGAGAAAGAAGAGAGAAAGAAGAAAGAAAGAAGAAAGAAAGAAGAAAGAAATAAAGAAAGAAGAAAGAAAGAGAAAAGAAACAAAGAATAAAGAAAGAATGAAAGAAGAAAGAAAGAAGAAAGAAAGAAGAAAGAAAGAAGCAAGAAGAATAAGAAAAGAAAGAAGAAAGAAGAAAGAAAGAGGAAAGAAGAAGAAAGAAAGGAGAGAGAAAGGAGAAATAAATAAGAAAGATAGAAGAAAGAAAGAAGAAAGAAAGAAGAAAGAAAGAAGAAAGGAAGAAGAAAGGAAGAAGAAAGGAAGAAAGAAGAAAGAAAGAAGAAAGAAAGAGGAAAGAAAGAAGAAAGAAGAAAGGAAGAAGAAAGAAGAAGAAAGAAAGAAGAAGGAAAGTAGTAAGAAAGAAGTAAGAAAGAAAGAAGAAAGGAAGTAGAAAGGAAGAAGATAGTAAGAAGAGAAGAAAGAACGAGAAGAAAGAAAGAGGAAAGAAAGAAGAAGGAAGAAACAAAGAAGAAACAAAGAAGAATGAAAGACGTAAGAAAGAAATAAGAAAGAACTAAGAAAGAAAGAAGAAAGAAAGAAGAAAGAAAGAAGAAAGAAGAAATAAAGAAGAAGAAAGAAGAAAGAAGAAAGAAATAAGAAAGGAAGATGTTAGAAAGAAAGAAGAAAGAAAGAAGTAAGAAAGAAATAAGAAAGAACTAAGAAAGAAAGAAGAAAGAAAGAAGAAAGAAAGAAGAAAGAAGAAAGAAAGAAGAAAGAAAGAAAGAAGAAAGAAAGCAGAAAGAAAGAGGAAAGAAAGAATAAAGACGAAAGAAAGAAGAAACAAAGAAGAAATAAAGAAGAAAGAAAGAAGTAAGAAAGATGTAAGAAAGAAGTAAGAAAGAAAGAAGAAAGGAAGAAGAAAGGAAGAAGAAAGGAAGAAAGAAGAAAGAACAAAGAAAGAAAGAAGAAAGAATGAAGAAAGAAAGAAGAAAGAAAGAAGAGAGAAAGAAGAGAGAAAGAAGAAAGAAAGAAGAAAGAAAGAAGAAAGAAATAAAGAAAGAAGAAAGAAAGAGAAAAGAAACAAAGAATAAAGAAAGAATGAAAGAAGAAAGAAAGAAGAAAGAAAGAAGTAAGAAAGAAATAAGAAAGAACTAAGAAAGAAAGAAGAAAGAAAGAAGAAAGAAAGAAGAAAGAAGAAAGAAAGAAGACAGAAAAAAGAAAGAAGGAAGAGAGAAAGAAAGAAGAAAGGAAGAATGAAGAAAGAAAGAAAGAATAAAGAAAGAGAAAAGAAACAAAGAAGAAAGAAAGAAAGAAAGTAGAAAGAAAGAAGAAAGAAATAAGAAAGAAGAAAGAAGAAAGAAAGAAGCAAGAAAGAAGAAGGAAAGAAAGAAGAAAGAAAGAAGAGAGAAAGGAGAAAGGTAGAAGAAAGATAGAAGAAAGAAAGAAAGAAGAAAGAAAGAAGAAAGAAAGAAGAAAGAAAGAAGAAAGGAAGAAGAAAGGAAGAAGAAAGGAAGAATAAAGAAATGAGAAAGGAAGAAGAAAGGAAGAAGAAAGAAAGAAGAAAGAAAGAAGAAAGAAGACAGATAGAAGAAAGAAAAAAGAAAGAAGGAAAGAAGAAAGAAAGAAGAAAGAAAGAAGAAAGAAAGAAGAAAGAAAGAAAGAAAGAATGAAAGAAAGAAAGAAAGAAAGAAAGAAAGAAATAAAGAAAGAAAGAAAGAAAGAAGAAAGAAAGAAGAAAGAAAATAGAAAGGAAGAAGACAGGAAGAAGAAAGGTAGAATAAAGAAAGGAAGAAAGAAAGAAAGAAGAAAGAGAGCAGAAAGAAAGAGGAAAGAAAGAAGAAAGAAGAAAGAAAGAAGAAACAAAGAAGAAAGAAAGAAGAAAGAAAGAAGTAAGAAAGAAGTAGAAAGAAGTAAGAAAGAAAGAAGAAAGGAAGAAGAAAGGAAGAAAGAAGAAAGAAAGAACGAAGAAAGAAAGAAAGAAGAAAGAAAGAAAGAAGAAAGAAAGAGGAAAGAAACAAAGAAGAAAGAAAGAAAGAAGCAAGAAAGAAGAAAGAAAGTAGAAAAAAAGAAGAAAGAAAGAAGAAAGAAAGAAAGAAGAAAGAAAGAAGAGGGAAAGGAGAAAGATAGAAGAATGAAAGAAGAAAGAAAGAAGAAAGAAAGGAAGAAGAAAGGAAGAATAAAGAAAGAAGAAAGGAAGAAGAAAGAAAGAAGAAAGAAAAATAAAGAAAGAAGAAAGAACAAACATAGAAGAAAGAACAAAGAAAGAAGGAAAGAAGAAAAAAGGAAGAATAAAGAAAGAAGAAAGAAAGAAAGAAGAAAGAAAGAAAGCAGAAAGGAAGAGGAAAGAAAGAAGAAAGAAGAAAGAAAGAAGAAAGAAAGAAGTAAGAGAGAAATAAGAAGGAAAGAAGAAAGAAAGAAAGAAGAAAGAAAGAAGTAAGAAAGATGTAAGAAATAAAGAAGAAAGAAAGAAAGAAGAAAGAAAGAAAGAAAGAAAGAAAGAAGAAAGGAAGAATGAAGAAAGAAAGACAGAAGAAAGAAAGAGAAAAGAAACAAAGAAGAAAGACAGAAAGAAAGAAGAAAGAAAGAAGAAAGAAGAAAGAAAAAGCAAGAAAGAAGAAGGAAAGAAAGAAGAAAGAAGAAAGAAGAAAGAAGAAAGAAAGAAGAAAGAAAGAAAGAAGAAAGAAAGAAAGAAGAGGGAAAGGAGAAAGATAGAAGAAAGATAGAAGAAAGAAAGAAGAAAGAAAGAAGAAAGGAAGAAGAAAGGAAGAAGAAAGAAAGAAAGAAGAGAGAAAGGAGAAAGATAGAAGAAAGAAAGAAGAAAGAAAGAAGAAAGAATCAAAGTAGAAAGAAACAAAGAAGAAAGAAAGAAAGAAAGAAGTAAGAAATAAAGAAGGAAGAAAGAAGTAAGAAAAAAGTAAGAAAGAAGTAAGAAAGAAAGAAGAATAAAGAAAGAAGAAAGAAACAAGAGAGAAAGAAGAAATAAAGAAGAAAGAAAGAAGAAAGAAAGAGGAAAGATAGAAAGAAGAAAGAAAGAAGAAAGAAAGAAGAAATAAAGAAGAAAGAAAGAAGAAAAACGAAAGAAGAAAGAAAGAAGAAAGAAAGAAGAAAGAAAGAAGAAAGTAGATAGAAATATGAAAGAAGTAAGAAAGAAAGAAGCAAGAAAGAAAGAAGAAAGAAAGAAAGCAGAAAGAAAGAGGAAAGAAAGTAGAAAGAAGAAAGAAAGGAGAAAGAAAGAAGAAAGAAGAAAAGAAGAAGAAGAAAGAAAGATGAAAGAAATATAAGAAGAAAGAAAGAAGATAGAAAGAAGAAAGAAAGAAAGAAGAAAGAAAGAAAGAAGAAAGAAAGAAAGAAGAAAGAAGGAGGAAAGAAACAAAGAAGAAAGAAAGAAAGAAAGAAGCAAGAAAGAAGAAAGAAAGTAGAAAAAAAGAAGAAAGAAAGAAGAAAGAAAGAAAGAAGAAAGAAAGAAGAGAGAAAGGAGAAAGATAGAAGAATGAAAGAAGAAAGAAAGAAGAAAGAAAGGAAGAAGAAAGGAAGAATAAAGAAAGAAGAAAGGAAGAAGAAAGAAAGAAGAAAGAAAAAAGAAAGAAAGAAGAAAGAACAAAGATAGAAGAAAGAACAAAGAAAGAAGGAAAGAAGAAAAAAGGAAGAATAAAGAAAGAAGAAAGAAAGAACGAAGAAAGAAAGAAAGCAGAAACAAAGAAGAAATAAAGAAGAAAGAAAGAAGTAAGAAAGAAAGAAGAAAGGAAGAAGAAAGGAAGAAGAAAGGAAGAAAGAAGAAAGAAAGAACAAAGAAAGAAAGAAGAAAGAATGAAGAAAGAAAGAAGAAAGAAAGAAGAGAGAAAGAAGAAAGAAATAAAGAAAGAGGAAAGAAAGAGAAAAGAAACAAAGAATAAAGAAAGAATGAAAGAAGAAAGAAAGAAGAAAGAAGAAAGAAAGAAGCAAGAAAGAAGAAGAAAAGAAAGAAGAAAGAAGAAAGAAAGAAAGAAAGAAAGAAAGAAGAGAGAAAGGAGAAATAAAGAAGAAAGATAGAAGAAAGAAAGAAGAAAGAAAGAAGAAAGAGAGAAGAAAGGAAGAAGAAAGGAAGAAGAAAGAAAGAAAGAAGAAAGAAAGAAGAAAGAAAGAGGAAAGAAAGAAGAAAGAAGAAAGGAAGAAGAAAGAAAGAAGAAAGAAAGAAGAAGGAAAGTAGTAAGAAAGAAGTAAGAAAGAAAGAAGAAAGGAAGTAGAAAGGAAGAAGAAAGTAAGAAAGAAGGAAGAAAGAACGAAGAAAGAAAGAGGAAAGAAAGAAGAAGGAAGAAACAAAGAAGAAACAAAGAAGAAAGAAAGAAGAAAGAAAGAAGAAAGAAACAAGAAGAAAGAAAGAAGAAAGAAAGAAAGAATAAAGAAGAAAGAAATAAGAAAGAAAGATGTTAGAAAGAAAGAAGAGAGAAAGAAAGAAGAAAGGAAAAAGAAATAAGGAAGAGAGAAAGAAAGAAGAAAGGAAGAATGAAGAAAGAAAGAAAGAAGAAAGAAAGAGAAAAGAAACAAAGAAGAAAGAAAGAAAGAAAGTAGAAAGAAAGAAGAAAGAAAGAAGAAAGAAAGAAGAAAGAAGAAAGAAGAAAGAAGAAAGAAGAAAGAAAGATGCAAGAAAGAAGAAGGAAAGAAAGAAGAGAGAAAGGAGAAAGGTAGAAGAAAGATAGAAGAAAGAAAGAAGAAAGAAAGAAGAAAGAAAGAAGAAAGAAAGAAGAAAGGAAGAAGAAAGAAAGAAGAAAGAAAGAAAGAAGAAAGAAAGGAGAAAGAAAGAAGAAAGAAAGAAGAAAGGAAGAAGAAAGGAAGAAGAAAGGAAGAATAAAGAAAGGAGAAAGGAAGAAGAAAGGAAGAAGAAAGAAAGAAGAAAGAAGAGAGATAGAAGAAAGAAAAAAGAAAGAAGGAAAGAAGAAAGAAAGAAGAAAGAAAGAAGAAAGAAAGAAGAAAGAAAGAAAGGAAGAAAGAAAGAATGAAAGAAAGAAAGAAAGAAAGAAGAAAGAAAGAAGAAAGAAAATAGAAAGGAAGAAGACAGGAAGAAGAAAGGTAGAATAAAGAAAGGAAGAAAGAATGAAAGAAGAAAGAGAGCAGAAAGAAAGAGGAAAGAAAGAAGAAAGAAGAAAGAAAGAAGAAACAAAGAAGAAAGAAAAAAGAAAGAAAGAAGAAAGAAGTAGAAAGAAGTAAGAAAGAAAGAAGAAAGGAAGAAGAAAGGAAGAAAGAAGAAAGAAAGAACGAAGAAAGAAAGAAGAATGAAAGAAGAACGAAAGAAGAAAGAAAGATATTAGAAAGAAAGAAGAAAGAAAGAAAGAAGAAAGAAGTAAGACATGTAAGAAAGAATGAAGAAAGAAAGAAAGAAAGAAGAAAGAAAGAAGAAAGAAAGAAGAAAGAAAGAAGAGAAAAAGAAGAGAGAAAGAAGAAAGAAAAAAGAAAGAAAGAAGAAAGAAAGAAGAAAGAAAGGAAGAAGAAAGAAAGAAAGAAAGAAGAAAGAAAGAAAGAAAGAAGAAAGAAAGATAAAAGAAACAAAGAAGAAAGACAGAAAGAAGAAAGAAAGAAGAAAGAAAGAAGAAGGAAAGAAAGAAGAAAGAAGAAAGAAGAAAGAAGAAAGAAAGAAGAAAGAAAGAAAGAAGAAAGAAAGAAAGAAGAGGGAAAGGAGAAAGATAGAAGAAAGATAGAAGAAAGAAAGAAGAAAGAGAGAAGAAAGAAAGAAGAAAGGAAGAAGAAAGGAAGAAGAAAGAAAGAAAGAAGAGAGAAAGGAGAAAGATAGAAGAAAGAAAGAAGAAAGAAAGAAGAAAGAATCAAAGAAGAAAGAAACAAAGAAGAAAGAAAGAAGTAAGAAATAAAGAAGGAAGAAAGAAGTAAGAAAAAAGTAAGAAAGAAGTAAGAAAGAAAGAAGAATAAAGAAAGAAGAAAGAAACAAGAGAGAAAGAAGAAATAAAGAAGAAAGAAAGAAGAAAGAAAGAGGAAAGATAGAAAGAAGAAAGAAAGAAGAAAGAACGAAAGAAGAAAGAAAGAAGAAAGAAAGAAGAAAGAAAGAAGAAAGAAAGAAGAAACAAAGAAGAAAGAAAGAAGAAAAACGAAAGAAGAAAGAAAGAAGAAAGAAAGAAGAAAGAAAGAAGAAAGTAGAAAGAAATATGAAAGAAGTAAGAAAGAAAGAACTAAGAAAGAAAGAAGAATGAAAGAAGAATGAAAGAAGAAAGAAAGATATTAGAAAGAAAGAAGAAAGAAAGAAGAAAGAAGTAAGACATGTAAGAAAGAATGAAGAAAGAAAGAAGAAAGAAGAAAGAAAGAAGAAAGAAAGAAGAAAGAAAGAAGTGAAAAAGAAGAGAGAAAAAAGAAAGAAAGAAGAAAGAAAGAAAGAAGAAAGAAAGATAAAGGAAACAAAGAAGAAAGAAAGAAAGAAGAAAGAAAGAAGAAAGAAAGTAGAGAGAAAGGAGAAAGATAGAAGAATGGAAGTAGAAATAAAGAAGAAAGAAAGGAAGAAGAAAGGAAGAATAAAGAAAGAAGAAAGGAAGAAGAAAGAAAGAAGAAAGAAAAAAGAAAGAAAGAAAAAAGAAGAAAGATAGATTAAAGAAAAAAGAAAGAAGGAAAGAAGAAGAAAGGAAGAATAAAGAAGAAAGAAAGAAGAAAGAAAGAAAGCAGAAAGAAAGAGGAAAGAAGAAAGAAGAAAGAAGAAAGAAAGAAGAAAGAAAGAAGAAAGAAAGAAGAAAGAAGAAAGAAAGAAGAAAGGAAGAAAAAAGGAAGAAGAAATGAAGAAGAAAGGAAGAATAAAGAAAGAAGTAAGAAAGAAGTAAGAAAGAAGTAAGAAAGTAGTAAGAAAGAAGAAAGAAAGAAGGAGGAAAGAAGATAGAAAGAAGAAAAGAAGAAAGAAGAAAGAAAGAAAGAAGAAGGAAAGAAGTAAGAAAGAAGGAAGAAAGATGTAAGAAAGAAGTTAGAAAGAAAGAAGAAAGGAAAAAGAAAGGAAGAAGAAGGGAAGAAAGAAGAAAGAACGAAGAAAGAAAGAAGAATGAAAGGAGAAAGAAGGAATTAAGAAATAAAGAAGAAAGAAAGAAATAAGAAAGAAAGAAGAAAGAAAGAAGAAAGAAAGAAGAAAGAAAGAAGAAAGAAAGAAGAAAGAAAGAAAGAAGAAAGAAAGAAAGAAGAAAAAAATAAAGAAGGAAAGAAAGAAGAAAGAAAGAAAAAAGAACGAAGAAAGAAGAAAGAAAGAAGAAAGAAAGAAAGAGGAAAGAAAGAAGAAAGAAAGAAGAAAAAAAGAAGAAAGGAAGAAGAAAGGAAGAAGAAATGAAGAATAAAGAAAAAGAAAGAAAGAAGAAAGAAAGAAGAAAGAAAGAAGAAAGAAAGAAGAAAGAAAGAAGAGAGAAAGCAGAAAGACAAAAGAAAGACAGAAGAAAGAAAGAAGAAAGAAAGAAGAAAGTAAGAAGAAAGAAGAAAGAAAGAAGAAAGAAAAAAGAAAGAAGGAAAGAATAAAGAAATAAGAAAGAAAGAAGAAAGGAAGAAAGAAGAAATAAAGAAGCAAGAAAGAAGAAAGAAGAGAGAAAGAAAGAGAGAACAAATAAAGAAGAAAGAAAAAGAACGGAAGAAGAAAGAAAGAAGGAAGAAGAAAGAAAGAAGAAAGAAGAAAGAAGAAAGAAAGAAGAAAGAAAGAAGAAACAAAGAAAGAATAAAGGAAGAAGAAAGAAAGAAAGAAGAAATAAAGAAAGAAGAAAGAAAGAAAGAAGAGAGTAAGAAAGAAAGAACAAAGAGAGAAGAAAGAAAAAGTAAGGAAGAAGAAAGAAATAAGAAAGAAAGAAAGAAAGAAGAAAGAAGAAAGAAAGAAGAAAGAAAGAAGAGAGAAAGAAAGAGAGAACAAATAAAAAAGAAAGAAAAAGAACTGAAGAAGAAAGAAAGAAGGAAGAAGAAAGAAAGAAGAAAGAAGAAAGAAAGAAGAAAGAAAGTAGAAAGAAAGAACGAAGAAAGAAAGAAGAAAGAAGAAAGAAAGAAAGAAAAATGAAAGAAAGAAGAAAGAAAGAAAGTAAGAAAGAAAGAAAGAACAAAGAAGTAAGAAAGAAGTAAGAAAGAAAGAAGAAAGAAAGAAAGAAGAAAGAAAGAAGAGAGAAAGGAGAAAGATAGAAGAATGAAAGAAGAAAGAAAGAAGAAAGAAAGGAAGAAGAAAGGAAGTATAAAGAAAGAAGAAAGGAAGAACAAAGAAAGAAGAAAGAACAAAGAAAGAAGAAAGAAAGAAGAAAGAAAGAAGAGAATAAGAAGAAAGAAGAAAGAAAGAAAGAAGAAAGAAAGAAACAAGAAAGAAAGAAGAAAGAAACAAGAAAGAAAGAAGAAAGAAAGAAGAAAGAAAGAAGAAAGAAAGAGGTAAGAAAGAAGTAAGAAAGAAAGAAGAAAGAAAGAAAGAAGTAAGAAAGAAGAAAGAAAGAAAGAAGAAAGAAAGAAAGAAGAAAGAAAGAAGAAAGAAAGAAGAGGTAAATCAAGAAAGAAAGAAGAAAGAAATAAAGAAGAAAGAAAGAAAGAAGAAAGAAAGAAAGAAGAGAGAAAGAAAGAAGAAGGAAAGAAGAAAGGAAGAAAGAAGAAAGAAAGAAAGAAAGAAGAAAGAAAGAAAGAAGAAAGAAAAAATGAAAGAAGAAAGAATGAAGAAAGAAAAAAGAAAGAAGTAAGAAAGAAAGAAGAAGGAAAGAAGAAAGAAAGAAGAAAGAAAGAAGAACGAAAGAAGAAAGAAATTAGAAAGAAAGAAAGAAGAATGAAAGAAGAAAGAAAGAAAGAAGAAAGGAAAAAGAAAGAAAGAAGTAAGAAAGAAGAACTAAAAAAGTAAGAAATAAGAAATAAATAAAGAAGAATGAAAGGAGAAAGAAAGAAGAATGAAAGTAGAGAGAAAGAAAGAAAGAAAGAAAGAAGAAAGAAAGAAAGAAGAAAGAAAGAAAGAAGAAAGAAAGAAAGAAGAAAGAAAGAAGAAAGGAAGAAAGAAGAAAGAAAAAGTAAGGAAGAAGAAAGAAATAAGAAAGAAAGAAAGAAGAAAGAAAGAAAGAAGAAAGAAAGAAAGAAAGAACAAAGAAAGAAGTAAGAAAAAGTTTGGAAGAAGAAAGAAATTAGAAAGAAAGAAAGAAGAAAGAAAGGAAGAAGAAAGAAAGAAAGAAAGAAGAAAGAAAGAATAAAGAAAGAAGAAAGAAAGAAGAGAGAAAGAAAGAAAGAAGAAAGAAAGAAGAAAGAAGAAAGAAAGACGAAAGAAAGTAGCAAGCAAGAGAGAAGAAATAAAGAAGTAAGAAAGAAGAAAGGAATAATAAAGAAAGAAGAACAAAAGAAGAAAGAAATAAGAAATAAAGAAAAAAGTATGAAAGAAGAAAGAAAGAAGAAAGAAAGAAGAATGAAAGAAGAAAGAAAAAAGAAAGAAAGAAAGAAGAAAGAAGAAAGAAAGAAGAAAGAAAGAAGTAAGAAAGAAGTAAGAAAGAAGTAAGAAAGAAGTAAGAAAGAAAGAAGAAAGAAAGAACAAAAGAAGAAAGAAAGAAAGAAGAAACTAGAAAGAAAGAGAAGAAAGGAAGAAGAAAGGAAGAAAGAAGAAAGATAGAAAGAAGAAAGAAAGAAGAAAGAAAGAAGAAAGAAAGAAGAAAGAAAGAAGAAAGAAAGAATTAAGAAAGAAGTAAGAAAGAAAAAAGAAAGAAGGAAGAAAGTAAGAAGAAAGGAAGTAGAAAGAAAGTAGAAAGAAAGAAGAAAGAAACAAAGAAGACAGAAAGAAGAAAGAAAGGAGAAAGAAAGAAGTAAGAAAGAAATAAGAAAGAAAGAAGAAAGAAAGAAGAAAGAAAGAAGTAAGAAAGAATTAAGAAAGAAGAAAGAAAGAAGAAGGAAAGAAAGAAGAAAGAAAGAAAGAAAGAACAAAGAAAGAAGAAAGAAAAAGAAAGGAAGAAGAAAGAAAGAAGAATAAGAAAGAAAGAAGAAAGAAATAAGAAAGAAAGAAGAGAGAAAGAAGAAAGAAGAAAGAAAGGAGAAAGAAAGAAAGAAGAAAGAAAGTAGAGAGAAAGAAAGAAGAAAGAAACAAGAAATAAAGAAGAAAGAAAGAAAAAGAAAAGAAAGAAGAAAGAAAGAAGGAAGAAAGAAGGAAGAAAGAATGAAGAAATAAAGAAGAGGTAAAGAAAGAAAGAAAGGAGAAAGAAATAAAGAAGAAAGAAAGAATAAAGGAAGAAAGATAAATGAAAGAAAGAAAGAAGAAAGAAAGATGAAGAACGAAATAAGAAAGAAAAAATGAAAGAAGAAAGAATGAAGAGAGAAAAAAGAAAGAAAGAAGTAAGAAGGAAAGCAGAAGGAAAGAAGAAAGAAAGAAGAAAGAAAGAAGAACGAAAGAAGAAAGAAATAAGAAAGAAAGAAAGAAGAATGAAAGAAGAAAGAAAGAAGAAATAAAGAAAGAAAGATGAAAGAAAGAAGTAAGAAAGAAGAAAGGAAGAATAAAGAAAGAAGAAAGAAAGAAGTAAGAAAGAAGTAAGAAAGAAGCAAGAAAGAAGAAAGAAAGAAAGAAGAAAGAAAGGAGAAAGAAAGAAGTTAGAAAGAAGGAAGAAAGAAAGAAGAAAGAAAGAAATAAGAAAGAAAGAATAAACGAAGAAGAAAGAAAGAATAGAGAAAGAAAGAAAGAACAAAGAAAGAAGAAAGAAAAAGAAAGGAAGAAGAAAGAAAGAAGGAAGAAGAAAGAAAGAAGAAAGAAAGAAAGAAGAAAGAAGAAAGAAAGAAGAAAGAAAGAAAGAAGAAATAAAGAAGTAAGAAAGAAGAAAGAAATAAAGAAGAAAGAAAGAAGAATGAAAGAAAGAAGAAGGAAAGAAAGTAAGAAAGAAAGATAGAAAGAACAAAAAGAAGAAAGAAACAAGTAAGAAAGAAAGAAAAAATATAGACAAACAAAGAAAGAAGAAAGAAAGAGGAAAGAAAGAAGTAAGAAAGAAGTAAGAAAGAAAGAATAAAAAAGAAGAAAGAAAGAAAAGATAAAGAAAGAAAGAAGAAAAAAAGAAAGAAAGAATAAATAAAGAAGAAAGAAAGAAGAAAGAAAGAAGAAAGAAAGAAGAAAGAAAGAAAGAAAGAACAAAGAAAGAAAGAAGAAAGAAGAAAGAAAGAAGAAAGAAAGAAAGAATAGAGAAAGAAAGAAAGAACAAAGACAGAAGAAAGAAAAAGAAAGGAAGAAGAAAGAAAGAAGAAAGAAGAAAGAAACAAGAAAGAAAGGAGAAAGAAAGAAGAAAGAAAGAAAGAAGAAAGAAAGAAGAGAGAAAGAAGAAAGAAAGAAGAAAGAAAGAAAGAAGAAAGAAAGAAGAAAGAAAGAGGAAAGGAAGAAGAAAGAAAGAAAGAAGAAACAAAGAAGAAAGAAGGAAAAAGAAAGAACGAAAAAAGAAATATAGAAAGAAAGAAAGAAAGATGAAAGAAAGAAGAAAGAAGGATGAAGGAAAGAAGAAAGAAAGAAGGAAGAAATTAGAATAAAAGAAGAAAGAAAGAGAGAAGAAAGAAAAAAGAAAGAAAGGAGTAAGAAAGAAGTAAGAAAGGAGTAAGAAAGGAAGAAGAAAAAAGAAGAAAGAAGAAAGAAAGAAGAAAGAAAGAAGAAAGAAAGAAATAAAGAAGAAAGAAAGAAGAAAGAAAGAAATAAAGAAGGAAGAAAGAAGAAAGAAATAAGAAATAAAGAAGAAAGAAGAAGAAAGAAAGAAGAAACAAAGAAAGAAAGAAAGAAGAAAGAAATAAAGAAGAAAGAAAGAAAAAAGAAAGAAGAAAGAAAGAAAGAAGAAATAAAGAGGTAAGAAAGAAGAAAGAAAGAAAGAAGAAAGAATAATGAAAGAAAGAAAGAAAGAAAGAGGAAAGAGAGAACAAAGAAAGACGAAAAAAGAAGAAAGAAAGCAGCAGTAAGGAAGTAGTAAGAAAGAAAGCATAAAGAAGAAAGAAAGAAAGAAGAATGAATGAAGAAAGAAAGAATAAAGAAAGAAGAAAGAAGAAGAAAGAATGAGGAAATAAAGAAAGAAGAAAGAAAGAAAGAAGAAAGAAAGAAGAAAGAAAGAAACAATAAAGAGAGAAGAAAGAAAGAAAGAAGAAAGAAAGAAAAAAGAAAGAAGAAAGAAAGAAAGAAGAAACGAAAAAAGAGGAAAGAAAGAAGAAGGAAAGAAGAAAGAAAGAAAAAAGAAAGAAGGAAGAAAGAATTAAGAAATAAGTAAGAAAGAAATAAAGAAGAAAGAAAGAAGAAAGAAAGAAGTAAGAAAGAAAGAAGAAAGAAAGAAAGAAGAAAGAAAAAGAAAGAATAAAGAAAGAAGAAAGAAAGAAGAAAGAAAGAAAGACAGAACAAAGAAAGAAAGAAGAAAGAAGAAAGGAAGAAGACAGAAAGAAGAAAGAAAGAAATAAGAAAGAAGAAAGAAAGAAAGAAGAAATAAAGAAGTAAGAAAGAAGAAAGAGGAATGAAAGAAAGTAGGAAAGAAAGAAAGAAAGAACAAAAAGAGGAAAGAAACAAGTAAGAAAGAAAGAAAAAAATATAGAAAGAAAGAAAGAAAGAAGAAAGAAAGAAGTAAGAAAGAAAGAAGAAAGAAGAAGAAAGAAAGAAAAGAGAAAGAAAGTAAGAAAGATGAAAGAAAGAAAGAAAGAATAAAGAAAGAATAAAGAAAGAAGAAAGAAAGAAGAAAGAAAGAAGAAAGAAAGAAGAAAGAAAGAAGAAAGAAGAAAGAAAGGAAGAAGAAAGAAAAGAGAAATAAAGAAAGAAAGAAGAAAGAAAAAGAAAGAATAAAGAAAGAAGAAAGAAAGATGAAAGAAAGAAAGAAGAAAGAAAGAAGAAAGAAAGAAACAAAAAAGTATAAAGAAAGAAGAAAGAAAGAAGAAAGAAAGAAGAAAGAAAGAAGAAAGAAAGAAGAAAGAAAGAAAGAAGAAAGAAAGAAGTAAGAAAGAAAGAAGAAATAAAGGAGAAAGAAAGAAGTAAGAAAGAAATAAAGAAGAAAGAAAGAAGACAGAAAGAAGAAAGAAAAAAGAAATAAAGAAGAAAGAAAGAATTAAGAAAGTATTAAGAAAGAAGTAAAAAGAAGTAAGAAATAAAGAAGAAAGAAAGAAGAAAGAAAGAAAGAAAGAAAGAAAGAGGAAAGAGAAAAGAAAGAAAGAAAGAAAAAAGAGAGAAAGAATGAAGAAAGAAGAAAGAAAGAAAGAAGAAAGAAAGGAGAAAGAAAGAAGAAATAAAGAAGTAAGAAAGAAGAAAGAAAAAAGAAAGAAAGAAGTAGGAAAGAAGACAGAAATAAGAAAGAAAGAAGAAAGAAAATAGTAAGAAAGAAAGAATAAAGAAAGAAGAAAGAAAGAAGAAAGAAAGTCGAAAGAAAGGAGGAAGAAAGAAAAAAAGAAAGAAAGAAGAAAAAAGAAAGAAAGAAGAAAGAAAGAAAGAAGAAAGAAAGAAAGAAAGAACAAAGAAAGAAATAAAGAACAAAGAAAGAAGAAAGACAGAAGAAAGAAAGAAGATAGAAAGAAGAAAGACGAAAAAAAGAAGTAAGAAAGAAGCAAGAAAGGAGAAAGAAAGAAAGAAGAAAGAAAGAAGAAAGAAAGAAAGAAGAAATAAAGAAGTAAGAAAGAAGAAAGGAAGAATAAAGAAAGAAGAAAGAAATAAGAAAGAAAGTCGAAAGAAAGGAAGAAGAAAGAAAAAAAGAAAGAACAAAGAAAGAAATAAAGAACAAAGAAAGAAGAAAGACAGAAGAAAGAAAGAAGAAAGAAAGAAGAAAGAAAGACGAAAGAAAGAAGTAAGAAAGAAGCAAGAAAGAAGAAAGAAAGAAATAAGAAATAAAGAAAAAAGTAAGAAAGAAGAATGAAAGAAGACAGAAAAAAGAAAGAAAGAAAGAAGAAAGAAAGAAAGAAGAAAGAAAGAAGAAAGAAAAAAGAGAGAAAGAAGTAAGAGAGAAGACGGAAATAAGAAAGAAAGAAGAAAGAAAATAGTAAGAAAGAAAGAATAAAGAAAGAAGAAAGGAAGAAGCATGGAAGAATAATGAAAGAAGAAGGAAGAAGAAAGAAACAAGAAAGAAAGAAAAAAGAAAGAAGAAAGAAGAAAGATAGAAGAAAGAAAAAAGAAAGAAGGAAATAAGAAAGAAATCTGAAAGAGCAGAAAGAAAGAAAGAAGAAAGAAAGAAGAAAGGAAGAATAAAGAAAGAAGAAAGAAGAAAGAAAGAAAGAAAGAAGAAAGAAAGCAGAAAGAAAGAAAGAAGAAAGAAAGAATAAAGGAAGAATAAAGAAAGAAGAAAGAAGAGAGAAAGAAAGAAGAAAGAAAGCAGAAACAAAGAGGAAAGAAAGAAGAAAGAAGAAAGAAAGAAGAAACAAAGAAGAAAGAAAGAAGAAAGAAAGAATTAAGAAAGAAGTATGAATGAAGTACGAAAGAAAGAAGAAAAGAAGAAGAAAGGAAGAAGAAAGGAAGAAAGAAGAAAGTAAGAAGAAAGGAAGAATGAAGAAAGAAAGAAAGAAAGAAGAAATAAAGAGAAAAGAAACAAAGAAGAAAGAAAGAAAGAAAGAAAGAAAGAAAGAAAGAAAGAAAGAAAGAAAGAAAGAAAGAAAGAAAGAAAGAAAGAAAGAAAGAAAAAGAAAGAAAGAAAGAAAGAAGGAAAGAAGAAGGAAAGAATGAAGAAAGAAAGAAGAGAGAAAGAAGAAATAAAGAAGAAAGGAAGAAGAAAGAAGAAGAAAGGAAGAAAAAAGAAAGAAGAAAGAAAGAAGAAAGAAAGAAAAAAGAAAGAAGAAAGAAGAAATATAGAAGAAAGAAAAAAGAAAGAATGAAAGAAGAAAGAAAGATGAAAGAAAAAAGAAATAAAGAGGAAAGAAAGAAGAAAGAAAGAAAGAAGAAAGGAAGAAGAAAGAAAGAAGAAAGAAGAAATATAGAAGAAAGAAAAAAGAAAGAATGAAAGAAGAAAGAAAGATGAAAGAAAAAAGAAATAAAGAGGAAAGAAAGAAGAAAGAAAGAAAGAAGAAAGGAAGAAGAAAGAAAGAAGAAAGTAAGAAGAAAGAAAGAAGAAAGAAGAAAGATAGAATAAAGAAAAAAGAAATAAGGAAAGAAGAAAGAAAGAAGAAAGAAAGAAGCAATAAAGAAAGAAGAAAGAAAGAAGAAAGGAAGAAGAAAGGAAGAAGAAAGGAAGAATAAAGAAAGAAGAAAGAAAGCAGAAAGAAAGAGGAAAGAAAGAAGAAGGAAGAAAGAAAGAAGAAACAAAGAAGAAAGAAAGAAGAAAGAAAGAAAGAAAGAAAGAAGAAGAAAGGAAGAAAAAAGAAAGAAGAAAGAAAGAAGAAAGAAAGAAAAAAGAAAGAAGAAAGAAGAAATATAGAAGAAAGAAAAAAGAAAGAATGAAAGAAGAAAGAAAGATGAAAGAAAAAAGAAATAAAGAGGAAAGAAAGAAGAAAGAAAGAAAGAAGAAAGGAAGAAGAAAGAAAGAAGAAAGTAAGAAGAAAGAAAGAAGAAAGAAAGAAGAAGGAAAGTAGTAAGAAAGAAGTAAGAAAGAAAGAAGAAAGGAAGTAGAAAGGAAGAAGAAAGTAAGAAAGAAGGAAGAAAGAACGAAGAAAGAAAGAGGAAAGAAAGAAGAAGGAAGAAACAAAGAAGAAACAAAGAAGAAAGAAAGAAGAAAGAAAGAAGAAAGAAACAAGAAGAAAGAAAGAAGAAAGAAAGAAAGAATAAAGAAGAAAGAAATAAGAAAGAAAGATGTTAGAAAGAAAGAAGAGAGAAAGAAAGAAGAAAGGAAAAAGAAAGAAGGAAGAGAGAAAGAAAGAAGAAAGGAAGAATGAAGAAAGAAAGAAAGAAGAAAGAAAGAGAAAAGAAAAAAAGAAGAAAGAAACAAAGAAAGTAGAAAGAAAGAAGAAAGAAAGAAGAAAGAAAGAAGAAAGAAGAAAGAAGAAAGAAGAAAGAAAGATGCAAGAAAGAAGAAGGAAAGAAAGAAGAGAGAAAGGAGAAAGGTAGAAGAAAGATAGAAGAAAGAAAGAAGAAAGAAAGAAGAAAGAAAGAAGAAAGAAAGAAGAAAGGAAGAAGAAAGAAAGAAGAAAGAAAGAAAGAAGAAAGAAAGGAGAAAGAAAGAAGAAAGAAAGAAGAAAGGAAGAAGAAAGGAAGAAGAAAGGAAGAATAAAGAAAGGAGAAAGGAAGAAGAAAGGAAGAAGAAAGAAAGAAGAAAGAAGAGAGATAGAAGAAAGAAAAAAGAAAGAAGGAAAGAAGAAAGAAAGAAGAAAGAAAGAAGAAAGAAAGAAGAAAGAAAGAAAGGAAGAAAGAAAGAATGAAAGAAAGAAAGAAAGAAAGAAGAAAGAAAGAAGAAAGAAAATAGAAAGGAAGAAGACAGGAAGAAGAAAGGTAGAATAAAGAAAGGAAGAAAGAATGAAAGAAGAAAGAGAGCAGAAAGAAAGAGGAAAGAAAGAAGAAAGAAGAAAGAAAGAAGAAACAAAGAAGAAAGAAAAAAGAAAGAAAGAAGAAAGAAGTAGAAAGAAGTAAGAAAGAAAGAAGAAAGGAAGAAGAAAGGAAGAAAGAAGAAAGAAAGAACGAAGAAAGAAAGAAGAATGAAAGAAGAACGAAAGAAGAAAGAAAGATATTAGAAAGAAAGAAGAAAGAAAGAAAGAAGAAAGAAGTAAGACATGTAAGAAAGAATGAAGAAAGAAAGAAGAAAGAAAGAAGAAAGAAAGAAGAAAGAAAGAAGAAAGAAAGAAGAGAAAAAGAAGAGAGAAAGAAGAAAGAAAAAAGAAAGAAAGAAGAAAGAAAGAAGAAAGAAAGAAAGGAAGAAGAAAGAAAGAAAGAAAGAAGAAAGAAAGAAAGAAAGAAGAAAGAAAGATAAAAGAAACAAAGAAGAAAGACAGAAAGAAGAAAGAAAGAAGAAAGAAAGAAGAAAGAAAGAAGAAGGAAAGAAAGAAGAAAGAAGAAAGAAGAAAGAAAGAAGAAAGAAAGAAAGAAGAAAGAAAGAAAGAAGAGGGAAAGGAGAAAGATAGAAGAAAGATAGAAGAAAGAAAGAAGAAAGAAAGAAGAAAGAAAGAAGAAAGGAAGAAGAAAGGAAGAAGAAAGAAAGAAAGAAGAGAGAAAGGAGAAAGATAGAAGAAAGAAAGAAGAAAGAAAGAAGAAAGAATCAAAGAAGAAAGAAACAAAGAAGAAAGAAAGAAGTAAGAAATAAAGAAGGAAGAAAGAAGTAAGAAAAAAGTAAGAAAGAAGTAAGTAAGAAAGAAGAATAAAGAAAGAAGAAAGAAACAAGAGAGAAAGAAGAAATAAAGAAGAAAGAAAGAAGAAAGAAAGAGGAAAGATAGAAAGAAGAAAGAAAGAAGAAAGAATGAAAGAAGAAAGAAAGAAGAAAGAAAGAAGAAAGAAAGAAGAAAGAAAGAAGAAAGAAAGAAGAAATAAAGAAGAAAGAAAGAAGAAAAACGAAAGAAGAAAGAAAGAAGAAAGAAAGAAGAAAGAAAGAAGAAAGTAGAAAGAAATATGAAAGAAGTAAGAAAGAAAGAACTAAGAAAGAAAGAAGAATGAAAGAAGAACGAAAGAAGAAAGAAAGATATTAGAAAGAAAGAAGAAAGAAAGAAGAAAGAAGTAAGACATGTAAGAAAGAATGAAGAAAGAAAGAAGAAAGAAGAAAGAAAGAAGAAAGAAAGAAGAAAGAAAAAGTGAAAAAGAAGAGAGAAAGAAGAAAGAAAGAAGAAAGAAAGAAGAAAGAAAGAAAGAAAGAAAGAAGAAAGAAAGAAAGAAGAAAGAAAGATAAAGGAAACAAAGAAGAAAGAAAGAAAGAAGAAAGAAAGAAGAAAGAAAGTAGAGAGAAAGGAGAAAGATAGAAGAATGAAAGTAGAAATAAAGAAGAAAGAAAGGAAGAAGAAAGGAAGAATAAAGAAAGAAGAAAGGAAGAAGAAAGAAAGAAGAAAGAAAAAAGAAAGAAAGAAAAAAGAAGAAAGATAGATTAAAGAAAAAAGAAAGAAGGAAAGAAGAAGAAAGGAAGAATAAAGAAGAAAGAAAGAAGAAAGAAAGAAAGCAGAAAGAAAGAGGAAAGAAGAAAGAAGAAAGAAAGAAGAAAGAAAGAAGAAAGAAAGAAGAAAGAAGAAAGAAAGAAGAAAGAAAGAAGAAAGAAAGAAGAAAGAAAGAAGAGAAAAAGAAGAGAGAAAGAAGAAAGAAAAAAGAAAGAAAGAAGAAAGAAAGAAGAAAGAAAGAAAGAAAGAAGAAAGAAAGAAAGAAAGAAGAAAGAAAGAAAGAAAGAAGAAAGAAAGATAAAAGAAACAAAGAAGAAAGACAGAAAGAAGAAATAAAGAAGAAAGAAAGAAGAAGGAAAGAAAGAAGAAAGAAGAAAGAAGAAAGAAAGAAGAAAGAAAGAAAGAAGAAAGAAAGAAAGAAGAGGGAAAGGAGAAAGATAGAAGAAAGATAGAAGAAAGAAAGAAGAAAGAAAGAAGAAAGAAAGAAGAAAGGAAGAAGAAAGGAAGAAGAAAGAAAGAAAGAAGAGAGAAAGGAGAAAGATAGAAGAAAGAAAGAAGAAAGAAAGAAGAAAGAATCAAAGAAGAAAGAAACAAAGAAGAAAGAAAGAAGTAAGAAATAAAGAAGGAAGAAAGAAGTAAGAAAAAAGTAAGAAAGAAGTAAGAAAGAAAGAAGAATAAAGAAAGAAGAAAGAAACAAGAGAGAAAGAAGAAATAAAGAAGAAAGAAAGAAGAAAGAAAGAGGAAAGATAGAAAGAAGAAAGAAAGAAGAAAGAACGAAAGAAGAAAGAAAGAAGAAAGAAAGAAGAAAGAAAGAAGAAAGAAAGAAGAAACAAAGAAGAAAGAAAGAAGAAAAACGAAAGAAGAAAGATAGAAGAAATAAAGAAGAAAGAAAGAAGAAAGTAGAAAGAAATATGAAAGAAGTAAGAAAGAAAGAACTAAGAAAGAAAGAAGAATGAAAGAAGAATGAAAGAAGAAAGAAAGATATTAGAAAGAAAGAAGAAAGAAAGAAGAAAGAAGTAAGACATGTAAGAAAGAATGAAGAAAGAAAGAAGAAAGAAAGAAGAAAGAAAGAAGTGAAAAAGAAGAGAGAAAAAAGAAAGAAAGAAGAAAGAAAGAAAGAAGAAAGAAAGATAAAGGAAACAAAGAAGAAAGAAAGAAAGAAGAAAGAAAGAAGAAAGAAAGTAGAGAGAAAGGAGAAAGATAGAAGAATGGAAGTAGAAATAAAGAAGAAAGAAAGGAAGAAGAAAGGAAGAATAAAGAAAGAAGAAAGGAAGAAGAAAGAAAGAAGAAAGAAAAAAGAAAGAAAGAAAAAAGAAGAAAGATAGATTAAAGAAAAAAGAAAGAAGGAAAGAAGAAGAAAGGAAGAATAAAGAAGAAAGAAAGAAGAAAGAAAGAAAGCAGAAAGAAAGAGGAAAGAAGAAAGAAGAAAGAAGAAAGAAAGAAGAAAGAAAGAAGAAAGAAAGAAGAAAGAAGAAAGAAAGAAGAAAGGAAGAAAAAAGGAAGAAGAAATGAAGAAGAAAGGAAGAATAAAGAAAGAAGTAAGAAAGAAGTAAGAAAGAAGTAAGAAAGTAGTAAGAAAGAAGAAAGAAAGAAGGAGGAAAGAAGATAGAAAGAAGAAAAGAAGAAAGAAGAAAGAAAGAAAGAAGAAGGAAAGAAGTAAGAAAGAAGGAAGAAAGATGTAAGAAAGAAGTTAGAAAGAAAGAAGAAAGGAAAAAGAAAGGAAGAAGAAGGGAAGAAAGAAGAAAGAACGAAGAAAGAAAGAAGAATGAAAGGAGAAAGAAGGAATTAAGAAATAAAGAAGAAAGAAAGAAATAAGAAAGAAAGAAGAAAGAAAGAAAGAAGAAAGAAAGAAGAAAGAAAGAAGAAAGAAAGAAGAAAGAAAGAAAGAAGAAAGAAAGAAAGAAGAAAAAAATAAAGAAGGAAAGAAAGAAGAAAGAAAGAAAAAAGAACGAAGAAAGAAGAAAGAAAGGTGAAAGAAAGAAAGAGGAAAGAAAGAAGAAAGAAAGAAGAAAAAAAGAAGAAAGGAAGAAGAAAGGAAGAAGAAATGAAGAATAAAGAAAAAGAAAGAAAGAAGAAAGAAAGAAGAAAGAAAGAAGAAAGAAAGCAGAAAGACAAAAGAAAGACAGAAGAAAGAAAGAAGAAAGAAAGAAGAAAGTAAGAAGAAAGAAGAAAGAAAGAAGAAAGAAAAAAGAAAGAAGGAAAGAATAAAGAAATAAGAAAGAAAGAAGAAAGGAAGAAAGAAGAAAGAAAGGAGAAAGAAAGAATAAAGGAAGAAGAAAGGAAGAAGAAACAAAGAAAGAACGAAGAAAGAAAGAAGAAAGAAAGAAGAAAGAAAGAGGAAAGAAAGAAGTAAGAAAGAAAGAAGAAAGAAAGATATAAAGAAAGAAGAAAGAAAGAAAGGAAAGAAAGGAAAAATGAAGAAAGAAACACAGAAGAAAGAAAGAAAGAAAGAAGAAAGAAAGAAGAAAGAGAGAAGAAGAAATAAAGAAGGAAGAAAGAAGAAAGAAGAGAGAAAGAAAGAGAGAACAAATAAAGAAGAAAGAAAAAGAACGGAAGAAGAAAGAAAGAAGGAAGAAGAAAGAAAGAAGAAAGAAGAAAGAAGAAAGAAAGAAGAAAGAAAGAAGAAACAAAGAAAGAATAAAGGAAGAAGAAAGAAAGAAAGAAGAAATAAAGAAAGAAGAAAGAAAGAAAGAAGAGAGTAAGAAAGAAAGAACAAAGAGAGAAGAAAGAAAAAGTAAGGAAGAAGAAAGAAATAAGAAAGAAAGAAAGAAAGAAGAAAGAAGAAAGAAAGAAGAAAGAAAGAAGAGAGAAAGAAAGAGAGAACAAATAAAAAAGAAAGAAAAAGAACTGAAGAAGAAAGAAAGAAGGAAGAAGAAAGAAAGAAGAAAGAAGAAAGAAAGAAGAAAGAAAGTAGAAAGAAAAAAGAAAGAAAGAAAGAAGAAAGAAAGAAAGAAGAAAGAAAGAAGAAAGAAAAAAGAGAGAAAGAAGTAAGAGAGAAGACGGAAATAAGAAAGAAAGAAGAAAGAAAATAGTAAGAAAGAAAGAATAAGGAAAGAAGAAAGGAAGAAGCATGGAAGAATAATGAAAGAAGAAGGAAGAAGAAAGAAACAAGAAAGAAAGAAAAAAGAAAGAAGAAAGAAGAAAGATAGAAGAAAGAAAAAAGAAAGAAGGAAATAAGAAAGAAATCTGAAAGAAAGCAGAAAGAAAGAAAGAAGAAAGAAAGAAGAAAGGAAGAATAAAGAAAGAAGAAAGAAGAAAGAAAGAAAGAAAGAAGAAAGAAAGCAGAAAGAAAGAAAGAAGAAAGAAAGAATAAAGGAAGAATAAAGAAAGAAGAAAGAAGAGAGAAAGAAAGAAGAAAGAAAGCAGAAACAAAGAGGAAAGAAAGAAGAAAGAAGAAAGAAAGAAGAAACAAAGAAGAAAGAAAGAAGAAAGAAAGAATTAAGAAAGAAGTATGAATGAAGTACGAAAGAAAGAAGAAAAGAAGAAGAAAGGAAGAAGAAAGGAAGAAAGAAGAAAGTAAGAAGAAAGGAAGAATGAAGAAAGAAAGAAAGAAAGAAGAAATAAAGAGAAAAGAAACAAAGAAGAAAGAAAGAAAGAAAGAAAGAAAGAAAGAAAGACAGAAAGAAAGAAAGAAAGAAAGAAAGAAAGAAAAAGAAAGAAAGAAAGAAAGAAGGAAAGAAGAAGGAAAGAATGAAGAAAGAAAGAAGAGAGAAAGAAGAAATAAAGAAGAAAGGAAGAAGAAAGAAGAAGAAAGGAAGAAAAAAGAAAGAAGAAAGAAAGAAGAAAGAAAGAAAAAAGAAAGAAGAAAGAAGAAATATAGAAGAAAGAAAAAAGAAAGAATGAAAGAAGAAAGAAAGATGAAAGAAAAAAGAAATAAAGAGGAAAGAAAGAAGAAAGAAAGAAAGAAGAAAGGAAGAAGAAAGAAAGAAGAAAGTAAGAAGAAAGAAAGAAGAAAGAAGAAAGATAGAATAAAGAAAAAAGAAATAAGGAAAGAAGAAAGAAAGAAGAAAGAAAGAAGCAAGAAAGAAAGAAGAAAGAAAGAAGAAAGGAAGAAGAAAGGAAGAAGAAAGGAAGAATAAAGAAAGAAGAAAGAAAGCAGAAAGAAAGAGGAAAGAAAGAAGAAGGAAGAAAGAAAGAAGAAACAAAGAAGAAAGAAAGAAGAAAGAAATAAGAAAGAAAGAAGAAAGAAATAAGAAAGAAATAAGAAAGAAAGAAGAAAGGAAGAAGAAAGATAGAAGAAAGGAAGAAAGAAGAAAGAAAGAACAAAGAAAGAAAGAAGAAAGAAAGAAGAAAGAAAGATGTTAGAAAGAAAGAAGAAAGAAAGAAGTAAGAAAGAAGTAAGAAATATGTAAGAAAGAATGAAGAAAGAAAGAAGAAAGAAAGAAGAAAGAAAGAAGAGAGAAGGAAGAAAGAAAGAAGAAAGAAAGAAGTAAGAAAGAAAGAAGAAAGAAAGAAAGAAGAAAGAAAAAGAAAGAATAAAGAAAGAAGAAAGAAAGAAGAAAGAAAGAAAGACAGAACAAAGAAAGAAAGAAGAAAGAAGAAAGGAAGAAGACAGAAAGAAGAAAGAAAGAAATAAGAAAGAAGAAAGAAAGAAAGAAGAAATAAAGAAGTAAGAAAGAAGAAAGAGGAATGAAAGAAAGTAGGAAAGAAAGAAAGAAAGAACAAAAAGGGGAAAGAAACAAGTAAGAAAGAAAGAAAAAAATATAGAAAAACAAAGAAAGAAGAAAGAAAGAAGTAAGAAAGAAAGAAGAAAGAAGAAGAAAGAAAGAAAAGAGAAAGAAAGTAAGAAAGATGAAAGAAAGAAAGAAAGAATAAAGAAAGAATAAAGAAAGAAGAAAGAAAGAAGAAAGAAAGAAGAAAGAAAGAAGAAAGAAAGAAGAAAGAAGAAAGAAAGGAAGAAGAAAGAAAAGAGAAATAAAGAAAGAAAGAAGAAAGAAAAAGAAAGAATAAAGAAAGAAGAAAGAAAGATGAAAGAAAGAAAGAAGAAAGAAAGAAGAAAGAAAGAAACAAAGAAGTATAAAGAAAGAAGGAAGAAAGAAGAAAGAAAGAAGAAAGAAAGAAGAAAGAAAGAAAGAAGAAAGAAAGAAGTAAGAAAGAAAGAAGAAATAAAGGAGAAAGAAAGAAGTAAGAAAGAAATAATGAAGAAAGAAAGAAGACAGAAAGAAGAAAGAAAAAAGAAATAAAGAAGAAAGAAAGAATTAAGAAAGTATTAAGAAAGAAGTAAAAAGAAGTAAGAAATAAAGAAGAAAGAAAGAAGAAAGAAAGAAAGAAAGAAAGAAAGAGGAAAGAGAGAAGAAAGAAAGAAAGAAAAAAGAGAGAAAGAATGAAGAAAGAAGAAAGAAAGAAAGAAGAAAGAAAGAAGAAAGAAAGAAGAAATAAAGAAGTAAGAAAGAAGAAAGAAAAAAGAAAGAAAGAAGTAGGAAAGAAGACAGAAATAAGAAAGAAAGAAGAAAGAAAATAGTAAGAAAGAAAGAATAAAGAAAGAAGAAAGAAAGAAGAAAGAAAGTTGAAAGAAAGGAAGAAGAAAGAAAAAAAGAAAGAAAGAAGAAAAAAGAAAGAAAGAAGAAAGAAAGAAAGAAGAGAGAAAGAAAGAAAGAACAAAGAAAGAAATAAAGAACAAAGAAAGAAGAAAGACAGAAGAAAGAAAGAAGATAGAAAGAAGAAAGACGAAAAAAAGAAGTAAGAAAGAAGCAAGAAAGGAGAAAGAAAGAAAGAAGAAAGAAAGAAGAAAGAAAGAAAGAAGAAATAAAGAAGTAAGAAAGAAGAAAGGAAGAATAAAGAAAGAAGAAAGAAATAAGAAAGAAAGTCGAAAGAAAGGAAGAAGAAAGAAAAAAAGAAAGAACAAAGAAAGAAATAAAGAACAAAGAAAGAAGAAAGACAGAAGAAAGAAAGAAGAAAGAAAGAAGAAAGAAAGACGAAAGAAAGAAGTAAGAAAGAAGCAAGAAAGAAGAAAGAAAGAAATAAGAAATAAAGAAAAAAGTATGAAAGAAGAAAGAAAGAAGAATGAAAGAAGACAGAAAAAAGAAAGAAAGAAAGAAGAAAGAAAGAAAGAAGAAAGAAAGAAGAAAGAAAAAAGAGAGAAAGAAGTAAGAGAGAAGACGGAAATAAGAAAGAAAGAAGAAAGAAAATAGTAAGAAAGAAAGAATAAAGAAAGAAGAAAGGAAGAAGCATGGAAGAATAATGAAAGAAGAAGGAAGAAGAAAGAAACAAGAAAGAAAGAAAAAAGAAAGAAGGAAATAAGAAAGAAATCTGAAAGAGCAGAAAGAAAGAAAGAAGAAAGAAAGAAGAAAGGAAGAATAAAGAAAGAAGAAAGAAGAAAGAAAGAAAGAAAGAAGAAAGAAAGCAGAAAGAAAGAAAGAAGAAAGAAAGAATAAAGGAAGAATAAAGAAAGAAGAAAGAAGAGAGAAAGAAAGAAGAAAGAAAGCAGAAACAAAGAGGAAAGAAAGAAGAAAGAAGAAAGAAAGAAGAAACAAAGAAGAAAGAAAGAAGAAAGAAAGAATTAAGAAAGAAGTATGAATGAAGTACGAAAGAAAGAAGAAAAGAAGAAGAAAGGAAGAAGAAAGGAAGAAAGAAGAAAGTAAGAAGAAAGGAAGAATGAAGAAAGAAAGAAAGAAAGAAGAAATAAAGAGAAAAGAAACAAAGAAGAAAGAAAGAAAGAAAGAAAGAAAGAAAGAAAGAAAGAAAGAAAGAAAGAAAGAAAGAAAGAAAGAAAGAAAGAAAGAAAGAAAGAAAGAAAGAAAAAGAAAGAAAGAAAGAAGGAAAGAAGAAGGAAAGAATGAAGAAAGAAAGAAGAGAGAAAGAAGAAATAAAGAAGAAAGGAAGAAGAAAGAAGAAGAAAGGTAGAAAAAAGAAAGAAGAAAGAATGAAGAAAGAAAGAAAAAAGAAAGAATGAAAGAAGAAAGAAAGATGAAAGAAAAAAGAAATAAAGAGGAAAGAAAGAAGAAAGAAAGAAAGAAGAAAGAAAGAAGAAAGAAAGAAAGAAGAAAGATAAAAGAAAGAAAAAAGAAAGAAGGAAAGAAGAAAGAAAGAAGAAAGGAAGAAGAAAGAAAGAAGAAAGTAAGAAGAAAGAAAGAAGAAAGAAGAAAGATAGAATAAAGAAAAAAGAAATAAGGAAAGAAGAAAGAAAGAAGAAAGAAAGAAGCAAGAAAGAAAGAAGAAAGAAAGAAGAAAGGAAGAAGAAAGGAAGAAGAAAGGAAGAATAAAGAAAGAAGAAAGAAAGCAGAAAGAAAGCGGAAAGAAAGAAGAAGGAAGAAAGAAAGAAGAAACAAAGAAGAAAGAAAGAAGAAAGAAATAAGAAAGAAAGAAGAAAGGAAGAAGAAAGATAGAAGAAAGGAAGAAAGAAGAAAGAAAGAACAAAGAAAGAAAGAAGAAAGAAAGAAGAAAGAAAGATGTTAGAAAGAAAGAAGAAAGAAAGAAGTAAGAAAGAAGTAAGAAATATGTAAGAAAGAATGAAGAAAGAAAGAAGAAAGAAAGAAGAAAGAAAGAAGAGAGAAGGAAGAAAGAAAGAAGAAAGAAAGAAGAAAGAAAGAAAGAAAGAAAAAAGAAAGAAAGAAAGAAGAAAGGAAGAATGAAGAAAGAAAGAAAGAAGAAATAAAGAGAAAAGAAACAAAGAAGAAAGAAAGAAAGGAAGAAAGAAGAAAGAAAGAAGAAAGAAGAAAGAAAGAAGCAAGAAAGAAGAAGGAAAGAAAGAAGAAAGAAGAAAGAAAGAAGAAAGAAAGAAAGAAGAAAGAAAGAAGAGAGAAAGGAGAAAGATAGAAGAAAGATAGAAGAAAGAAAGAAGAAACAAAGAAGAAAGAAAGGACAAAGGAAGAAGAAAGGAAGAAGAAAGAAAGACAGAAGAAAGAAAGAAGAAAGAAAGAGGAAAGAAAGAAGAAAGAAGAAAGGAAGAAGAAAGAAAGAAGAAAGAAAGAAGAAAGAAAGTAGTAAGAAAGAAGTAAGAAAGAAAGAAGAAATGAAGTAGAAAGGAAGAAGAAAGGAAGAAACAAGAAAGAAAGAACGAAGAAAGAAAGAAGAAAAATAGAAGAAAGAAAGAAGAAAGAAAGAAGAAAGAAAGAAGAAAGAAAGAAGAAAGAAAGAAGAAAGAAAGAAGTAAGAAAGAAGTAAGAAAGAAAGAAGAAAGTAAGAAGAAAGTAAGAAGAAAGGAAGAAGGTAGAAAGAAAGAACGAAGAAAGAAAGAAGAAAGAAAGATGTTAGAAAGAAATAAGAAAGAAAGAAAGAAAAAAGAAAGAATTAAAAAAGATGTAAGAAAGAATGAAGAAAGAAAGAAGAAAGAAGAAAGAAAGAAGAGAGAAGGAAGAAAGAAAGAAGAAAGAAAGAAGAAAGAAAGAAGAAAGAAAGAAAGAAGAAAGAAAGAAGTAAGAAAGAAAGAAGAAATAAAGGAGAAAGAAAGAAGTAAGAAAGAAATAAAGAAGAAAGAAAGAAGACAGAAAGAAGAAAGAAAAAAGAAATAAAGAAGAAAGAAAGAATTAAGAAAGTATTAAGAAAGAAGTAAAAAGAAGTAAGAAATAAAGAAGAAAGAAAGAAGAAAGAAAGAAAGAAAGAAGAAAGAGAGAAGAAAGAAAGAAAGAAAAAAGAGAGAAAGAATAAAGAAAGAAGAAAGAAAGAAAGAAGAAAGAAAGAAGAAAGAAAGAAGAAATAAAGAAGTAAGAAATAAGAAAGAAAGAAGAAAGAAAATAGTAAGAAAGAAAGAATAAAGAAAGAAGAAAGAAAGAAGAAAGAAAGTCGAAAAAAAGGAAGAAGAAAGAAAAAAAGAAAGAAAGAAGAAAAAAGAAAGAAAGAAGAAAGAAAGAAAGAAGAAAGAAAGAAAGAACGAACAAAGAAAGAAATAAAGAACAAAGAAAGAAGAAAGACAGAAGAAAGAAAGAAGAAAGAAAGAAGAAAGACGAAAGAAAGAAGTAAGAAAGAAGCAAGAAAGAAGAAAGAAAGAAAGAAGAAAGAAAGAAGAAAGAAAGAAAGAAGAAATAAAGAAGTAAGAAAGAAGAAAGGAAGAATAAAGAAAGAAGAAAGAAAGAAGAAAGAAAGTCGAAAGAAAGGAAGAAGAAAGAAAAAAAGAAAGAACAAAGAAAGAAATAAAGAACAAAGAAAGAAGAAAGACAGAAGAAAGAAAGAAGAAAGAAAGAAGAAAGAAAGACGAAAGAAAGAAGTAAGAAAGAAGCAAGAAAGAAGAAAGAAAGAAATAAGAAATAAAGAAAAAAGTATGAAAGAAGAAAGAAAGAAGAATGAAAGAAGATAGAAAAAAGAAAGAAAGAAAGAAGAAAGAAAGAAAGAAAGAAGAAAGAAAGAAGAAAGAAAAAAGAGAGAAAGAAGTAAGAGAGAAGACGGAAATAAGAAAGAAAGAAGAAAGAAAATAGTAAGAAAGAAAGAATAAAGAAAGAAGAAAGGAAGAAGCATGGAAGAATAATGAAAGAAGAAGGAAGAAGAAAGAAACAAGAAAGAAAGAAAAAAGAAAGAAGAAAGAAGAAAGATAGAAGAAAGAAAAAAGAAAGAAGGAAATAAGAAAGAAATCTGAAAGAAAGCAGAAAGAAAGAAAGAAGAAAGAAAGAAGAAAGGAAGAATAAAGAAAGAAGAAATAAGAAAGAAAGAAAGAAGAAAGAAAGCAGAAAGAAAGAAAGAAGAAAGAAAGAATAAAGGAAGAATAAAGAAAGAAGAAAGAAGAAAGAAAGAAAGAAGAAAGAAAGCAGAAACAAAGAGGAAAGAAAGAAGAAAGAAGAAAGAAAGAAGAAACAAAGAAGAAAGAAAGAAGAAAGCAAGAATTAAGAAAGAAGTATGAATGAAGTACGAAAGAAAGAAGAAAAGAAGAAGAAAGGAAGAAGAAAGGAAGAAAGAAGAAAGTAAGAAGAAAGGAAGAATGAAGAAAGAAAGAAAGAAAGAAGAAATAAAGAGAAAAGAAACAAAGAAGAAAGAAAGAAAGAAAGAAAGAAAGAAAGAAAGAAAGAAAGAAAGAAAGAAAGAAAGAAAGAAAGAAAGAAAGAAAGAAAGAAAAAGAAAGAAAGAAAGAAGGAAAGAAGAAGGAAAGAATGAAGAAAGAAAGAAGAGAGAAAGAAGAAATAAAGAAGAAAGGAAGAAGAAAGAAGAAGAAAGGTAGAAAAAAGAAAGAAGAAAGAATGAAGAAAGAAAGAAAAAAGAAAGAATGAAAGAAGAAAGAAAGATGAAAGAAAAAAGAAATAAAGAGGAAAGAAAGAAGAAAGAAAGAAAGAAGAAAGAAAGAAGAAAGAAAGAAAGAAGAAAGATAAAAGAAAGAAAAAAGAAAGAAGGAAAGAAGAAAGAAAGAAGAAAGGAAGAAGAAAGAAAGAAGAAAGTAAGAAGAAAGAAAGAAGAAAGAAGAAAGATAGAATAAAGAAAAAAGAAATAAGGAAAGAAGAAAGAAAGAAGAAAGAAAGAAGCAAGAAAGAAAGAAGAAAGAAAGAAGAAAGGAAGAAGAAAGGAAGAAGAAAGGAAGAATAAAGAAAGAAGAAAGAAAGAAGAAATAAAGAAGTAAGAAAGAAGAAAGAAAAAAGAAAGAAAGAAGTAGGAAAGAAGACAGAAATAAGAAAGAAAGAAGAAAGAAAATAGTAAGAAAGAAAGAATAAAGAAAGAAGAAAGAAAGAAGAAAGAAAGTCGAAAAAAAGGAAGAAGAAAGAAAAAAAGAAAGAAAGAAGAAAAAAGAAAGAAAGAAGAAAGAAAGAAAGAAGAAAGAAAGAAAGAACGAACAAAGAAAGAAATAAAGAACAAAGAAAGAAGAAAGACAGAAGAAAGAAAGAAGAAAGAAAGAAGAAAGACGAAAGAAAGAAGTAAGAAAGAAGCAAGAAAGAAGAAAGAAAGAAAGAAGAAAGAAAGAAGAAAGAAAGAAAGAAGAAATAAAGAAGTAAGAAAGAAGAAAGGAAGAATAAAGAAAGAAGAAAGAAAGAAGAAAGAAAGTCGAAAGAAAGGAAGAAGAAAGAAAAAAAGAAAGAACAAAGAAAGAAATAAAGAACAAAGAAAGAAGAAAGACAGAAGAAAGAAAGAAGAAAGAAAGAAGAAAGAAAGACGAAAGAAAGAAGTAAGAAAGAAGCAAGAAAGAAGAAAGAAAGAAATAAGAAATAAAGAAAAAAGTATGAAAGAAGAAAGAAAGAAGAATGAAAGAAGACAGAAAAAAGAAAGAAAGAAAGAAGAAAGAAAGAAAGAAGAAAGAAAGAAGAAAGAAAAAAGAGAGAAAGAAGTAAGAGAGAAGACGGAAATAAGAAAGAAAGAAGAAAGAAAATAGTAAGAAAGAAAGAATAAAGAAAGAAGAAAGGAAGAAGCATGGAAGAATAATGAAAGAAGAAGGAAGAAGAAAGAAACAAGAAAGAAAGAAAAAAGAAAGAAGAAAGAAGAAAGATAGAAGAAAGAAAAAAGAAAGAAGGAAATAAGAAAGAAATATGAAAGAAAGCAGAAAGAAAGTAAGAAGAAAGAAAGAAGAAAGGAAGAATAAAGAAAGAAGAAAGAAGAAAGAAAGAAAGAAGAAAGAAAGCAGAAAGAAAGAAAGAAGAAAGAAAGAATAAAGGAAGAATAAAGAAAGAAGAAAGAAGAAAGAAAGAAAGAAGAAAGAAAGCAGAAAGAAAGAAAGAAGAAAGAAAGAATTAAGAAAGAAGTAAGAATGAAGTACGAAAGAAAGAAGAAAAGAAGAAGAAAGGAGGAAGAAAGGAAGAAAGAAGAAAGTAAGAAGAAAGGAAGAATGAAGAAAGAAAGAAAGAAAGAAGAAATAAAGAGAAAAGAAACAAAGAAGAAAGAAAGAAAGAAGAAAGAAAGAAGAAAGAAAGTAGTAAGAAAGAAGTAAGAAAGAATGAAGAAAGGAAGAAGAAAGGAAGAAAGAAGAAAGAAAGAACAAAGAAAGAAAGAAGAAAGAAAGAGGAAAGAAAGAAGTAAGAAAGAAAGAAAGAGGAACGAAAGAAGTAAGAAGTAAGAAAGAATGAATTAAGAAAGAATAAAGAAGGAAGAAAGAAAGAAGAAAGAAATAAAGAAGGAAGAAAGAAGTAAGAAAAAAGTAAGAAAGAAGTAAGAAAGAACGAAAAATAAAGAAAGAAGAAAGAAAGAGGAATGAAACAAAGAAGAAACAAAGAAAGAAAGAAGAAAGAAAGAAGAAATAAAGGAGAAAGAATGAAAGAAGAAAAAAAGAAGAAAGAAAGAACAAAGAAAGAAGAAAGAAAGAAGAAATAAAGAAGAAGAAAGAAAAAAGAAAGAAGAAAGAAGAAAGAAATATGAAAGAAGTAAGAAAGAAAGAAGTAAGAAAGAAAGAAGAAAGAAATAAAGAAGAAAGAAAGAAAGAAGAAAGGAAGAATGAAGAAAGAAAGAAAGAAGAAAGAAAGAGGAAAGAAACAAAGAAGAAAGAAAGAAAGAAAGAAGAAAGAAAGAAGAAAGAAAGAAGAAAGAAAGAAAGAAGAGAGAAAGAAGAAAGAAGAAAGAAAGAAGAGAGAAGAAAGAAAGAAGAAAGGAAGAAGAAAGGAAGAAGAAAGGAAGAATAAAGAAAGAAGAAAGGAAGAAGAAAGAAAGAAGAAAGAAAGAAGAAAGAAAGAAAAAAGAAAGAAGAAAGAAGAAAGGTAGAAGAAAGAAAAAAGAAAGAAGGAAAGAAGAAAGAAAGATGAAAGAAAGAAGAAAGAAAGAGGAAAGAAAGAAGAAAGAAAGAAAGAAGAAAGAAAAAGAAAGAAAGAAAGAAAGAAGAAAGATAGAAGAAAGAAAAAAGAAAGAAGGAAAGAAGAAAGAAAGATGAAAGAAAGAAGAAAGGAAGAAGAAAGAAAGAAGAAAGTAAGAAGAAAGAAAGAAGAAAGAAGAAAGGAAGAAGAAAGAAAGAAGAAAGAAAGAAGAAAGAAGAAAGGAAGAAGAAAGAAAGAAGAAAGAAAGAAGAAAGAAAGTAGTAAGAAAGAAGTAAGAAAGAATGAAGAAAGGAAGAAGAAAGGAAGAAAGAAGAAAGAAAGAACAAAGAAAGAAAGAAGAAAGAAAGAGGAAAGAAAGAAGTAAGAAAGAAAGAAAGAGGAACGAAAGAAGAAAGAAAGAAGTAAGAAAGAATGAATTAAGAAAGAATAAAGAAGGAAGAAAGAAAGAAGAAAGAAATAAAGAAGGAAGAAAGAAGTAAGAAAAAAGTAAGAAAGAAGTAAGAAAGAACGAAAAATAAAGAAAGAAGAAAGAAAGAGGAATGAAACAAAGAAGAAACAAAGAAAGAAAGAAGAAAGAAAGAAGAAATAAAGGAGAAAGAATGAAAGAAGAAAAAAAGAAGAAAGAAAGAACAAAGAAAGAAGAAAGAAAGAAGAAATAAAGAAGAAGAAAGAAAAAAGAAAGAAGAAAGAAGAAAGAAATATGAAAGAAGTAAGAAAGAAAGAAGTAAGAAAGAAGAAAGAAATAAAGAAGAAAGAAAGAAAGAAGAAAGGAAGAATGAAGAAAGAAAGAAAGAAGAAAGAAAGAGGAAAGAAACAAAGAAGCAAGAAAGAAAGAAAGAAGAAAGAAAGAAGAAAGAAAGAAGAAAGAAAGAAGAAGAAAGAAAGAAGCAAGAAAGAAGAAAGAAAGAAAGAAGAGAGAAAGAAGAAAGAAAGAAGAAAGAAAGAAGAGAGAAGAAAGAAAGAAGAAAGGAAGAAGAAAGGAAGAAGAAAGGAAGAATAAAGAAAGAAAAAAGAAAGAAGAAAGAAGAAAGGTAGAAGAAAGAAAAAAGAAAGAAGGAAAGAAGAAAGAAAGATGAAAGAAAGAAGAAAGAAAGAGGAAAGAAAGAAGAAAGAAAGAAAGAAGAAAGAAAAAGAAAGAAAGAAAGAAAGAAGAAAGATAGAAGAAAGAAAAAAGAAAGAAGGAAAGAAGAAAGAAAGATGAAAGAAAGAAGAAAGGAAGAAGAAAGAAAGAAGAAAGTAAGAAGAAAGAAAGAAGAAAGAAGAAAGAAGAAAGAAAAAAGAAAGAAGGAAAGAAGAAAGAAAGATGAAAGAAAGAAGAAAGAAAGAAGAAAGAAAGAAGAAAGAAAGAAGAAAAGAAGAAGAAAGGAAGAATAAAGAAAGAAGAAAGAAAGCAGAAAGAAAGAGGAAAGAAAGAAGAAAGAAAAAAGAAAGAAGAAACAAAGAAGAAAGAAAGAAGAAAGAAAGAAGTAAGAAAGAAGTAAGAAAGAAAGAAGAAAGGAAGAAGAAAGGAAGAAGAAAGGAAGAAAGAAGAAAGAAAGAACAAAGAAAGAAAGAAGAAAGAAAGAAGAAAGAGAGATGTTAGAAAGAAAGAAGAAAGAAAGAAAGAAGAAAGAAAGAAGTAAGAAATATGTAAGAAAGAATGAAGAAAGAAAGAAGAAGGAAAGAAGAAAGAAAGAAGAAAGAAAGAGGAAAGAAAGAAGAAAGAAGAAAGGAAGAAGAAAGAAAGAAAAAGAAAGAAGAAAGAAAGAAGTAAGAAAGAAGTAAGAAAGAATGAAGAAAGAAAGAATAAAGAAAGAAGAAAGAAAGAAGAAAGAAAGAAGATAGAAAGAAGAAAGAAATAAAGAAGGAAGAAAGAAGTAAGAAAAAAGTAATAAAGTATTAAGAAAGAAGGAAGAATAAAGAAAGAAGAAAGAAACAAGAAAGAAAGAAGCAAGAAAGAAGTAAGAAAGAAAGAAGAAAGAAAGAAGTAAGAAGTAAGAAAGAAGTAAGAAAGAAGCAAGAAAGAAGAAAGAAAGAAAGAAGAAAGAAAGAAGAAAGAAAGAAAGAAGATATAAAGAAGTAAGAAAAAAAGAAGAAAGGAAGAATAAAGAAAGAAGAAAGAAAGAAGAACGAAAAAAGAAAGAATTAAGAAATAAAGAAAAAAGTATGAAAGAAGAATGAAAGAAGAAAAAAAAAAAAGAAGAAAAAAGAAAGAAAGAAGAAAGAAAGAAGAAAGAAAGATGTAAGAAAGAAGTAAGAAAGAAAGAAGAAAGAAAGGAAGAAAGAAGAAAGAAAGAAAGAAGAAAGGAAGAAGAAAGAAAGAAGAAAGAAAGAAGAAAGAAAGAAAAAAGAAAGAAGAAAGAAGAAAGGTAGAAGAAAGAAAAAAGAAAGAAGGAAAGAAGAAAGAAAGATGAAAGAAAGAAGAAAGAAAGAGGAAAGAAAGAAGAAAGAAAGAAAGAAGTAAGAAAAAGAAAGAAAGAAAGAAAGAAGAAAGATAGAAGAAAGAAAAAAGAAAGAAGGAAAGAAGAAAGAAAGATGAAAGAAAGAAGAAAGGAAGAAGAAAGAAAGAAGAAAGTAAGAAGAAAGAAAGAAGAAAGAAGAAAGGAAGAAGAAAGAAAGAAGAAAGAAAGAAGAAAGAAGAAAGGAAGAAGAAAGAAAGAAGAAAGAAAGAAGAAAGAAAGTAGTAAGAAAGAAGTAAGAAAGAATGAAGAAAGGAAGAAGAAAGGAAGAAAGAAGAAAGAAAGAACAAAGAAAGAAAGAAGAAAGAAAGAGGAAAGAAAGAAGTAAGAAAGAAAGAAAGAGGAACGAAAGAAGTAAGAAAGAAGTAAGAAAGAATGAATTAAGAAAGAATAAAGAAGGAAGAAAGAAAGAAGAAAGAAATAAAGAAGGAAGAAAGAAGTAAGAAAAAAGTAAGAAAGAAGTAAGAAAGAACGAAAAATAAAGAAAGAAGAAAGAAAGAGGAATGAAACAAAGAAGAAACAAAGAAAGAAAGAAGAAAGAAAGAAGAAATAAAGGAGAAAGAATGAAAGAAGAAAAAAAGAAGAAAGAAAGAACAAAGAAAGAAGAAAGAAAGAAGAAATAAAGAAGAAGAAAGAAAAAAGAAAGAAGAAAGAAGAAAGAAATATGAAAGAAGTAAGAAAGAAAGAAGTAAGAAAGAAGAAAGAAATAAAGAAGAAAGAAAGAAAGAAGAAAGGAAGAATGAAGAAAGAAAGAAAGAAGAAAGAAAGAGGAAAGAAACAAAGAAGCAAGAAAGAAAGAAAGAAGAAAGAAAGAAGAAAGAAAGAAGAAAGAAAGAAGAAGAAAGAAAGAAGCAAGAAAGAAGAAAGAAAGAAAGAAGAGAGAAAGAAGAAAGAAAGAAGAAAGAAAGAAGAGAGAAGAAAGAAAGAAGAAAGGAAGAAGAAAGGAAGAAGAAAGGAAGAATAAAGAAAGAAGAAAGGAAGAAGAAAGAAAGAAGAAAGAAAGAAGAAAGAAAGAAAAAAGAAAGAAGAAAGAAGAAAGGTAGAAGAAAGAAAAAAGAAAGAAGGAAAGAAGAAAGAAAGATGAAAGAAAGAAGAAAGAAAGAGGAAAGAAAGAAGAAAGAAAGAAAGAAGAAAGAAAAAGAAAGAAAGAAAGAAAGAAGAAAGATAGAAGAAAGAAAAAAGAAAGAAGGAAAGAAGAAAGAAAGATGAAAGAAAGAAGAAAGGAAGAAGAAAGAAAGAAAGGAGAAACAAAAAAAGAAAGAAAGGAGAAACAAAAAAAAAGAAAGAAGAAAGAAAGAAGAAAGAAAAAAGAAAGAAGAAAGAAAGAAGAAAGAAAGGAGAAAGAAAGAAGTAAGAAAGAAAGAAGAATGAAAGAAGAAAGAAAGAAGAATGAAAGAAAGAAGTAAGAAAGAAGTAAGAAAGAAAGAAGAAAGAAAGAAGAAAGAAAGAAGAAAGAAAGAAGAAAGAAAGAAAGAAGAAAGAAAGAAGAAAGAAAGAGGTAAGAAAGAAGTAAGAAAGAAAGAAGGAAGAAAGAAAGAAGTAAGAAAGAAGAAAGAAATTAAGATGAAAGAAAGAAGTAAGAAAGTAAGAAGGAAGGATGAAGAAAGAAAGAAGAGAGATAGAAAGAAAGAACAAAGAAGAAAGAAAAAGAAAGAAGAAAGAAAGTAAAAAGAAAGAAGAAAGAAAGAAGAGAGAAAGAAGAAAGAAGAAAGAAAGAAAGAAGAAAGAAAGAAGAAAGAAAGAAAAAGAAAGAAGAAAGAAAGAAAGAAGAGAGAAAGGAGAACGAAAGAAAGAAAAAAGAAAGAAGAAAGGAAGAAGAAATAAAGAAGAAAGGAAGATTAAAGAAAGAAGAAAGAAAGAAGAAAGAAAGAAGAAAGAAAGAAGAAAGAAAGAAGAAAGAAAGAAGAGTGAAAGAAAGAAGAAAGAATGAAGAAATAAAGAACTAAGAAAGAAGTAAGAAAGAAGTAACAAGGAAAGAAGAAAGAAAGAAGAAAGAAAGAAGATAGAAAGAAGACAGAATGAAAGAAAGAAGAAAGAAAGAAAGAAGAAAGGAAGAATGAAGAAAGAATGAAAGAAAGAAGAAATAAAGAAGAAAGAAAGAAGAAAGAAGAAAGAAAGAAGAAAGAAAGAAAGAAGAAAGAAAGAAGAAAGAAAGAATAAAGAAAGGAGAAAAAAAAAGAAGAAAGAAGAAAAAAAGAAGAAAAGAAGAAGAATGGAAGAAGAAAGGAAGAATAAATAAAGAAGAAAGGAAGAAGAAAGAAAGAAGAAAGAAAGAAAGAAGAAAGAAGTAAGAAATAAAGAAGAAAGAAAGAAGAAAGAAAGAAAGAAGAAAGAAGAAAGGAAGAAGAAAGAAAGAAGAAAGGAAGAAGAAAGGAAGAATAAATGAAGAAGAAAGATGTTAGAAAGCAAGAAGAAAGAAAGAAAGAAGAAAGAAAGAAGAAAGAAAGAAGTAAGAAAGAAATAAGAAAGAATGAAAGAAGAAAGAAGGAAAGAAGAAGGAAAGAAGTAAGAAAGAAGTAAGAAAGAAGTAAGAAAGAAGTTAGAAAGAAAGAAGAAAGGAAGAAGAAAGGAAGAAGAAAGGAAGAAGAAAGAAAGAAGAAAGAAAGAGGAAAGTAAGAAAGAAAAAAGACTGAAGAAATAAAGAAGTAAGAAGGAAGTAGGAAAGAAGAAAGAAAGAAAGAAGAAAGAAAAAATAAAGAAAGAAAGAAAGAAGAAAGAAATAAGAAAGAAAGAAGAAAGAAACAAAGAAGAAAGAAATGAGGAAGGAAAGAAAGAAGAAAGAAAGAAGAAAGTAGGAAGAAAGAAGAAAGAAAGAAGAAGAAAGAAAGAAGAAAGAAAGAAGAAAGAAAGAAAGAAGAAAGAAATAAGAAAGAAACAAAGAAGAAAGAAAGAAAGAAGAAAGAAAGAAGAAAGAAAGAAGAAAGAAAGAAGAAAGAAAGAAGAAAGAAGAAAGAAAGAAGAAAGAAAGTAGAAAGAAAGAAAGAAGAAAGAAAGAAAGAGAGAAGAAAGGAAGAAAGAAGAAAGAAAGAAGCAAGAAAGAAGAAGGAAAGAAAGAAGAAAGAAGAAAGAATGAAGAAAGAAAGAAGAACAAAAGAAGAAAGGAAGAAGAAAGGAAGAAGAAGGAACGAAAGAAGAAAGAAAGAAAGAAGAAAGAAAGAAGAAAGAAAGAAATGAGAAAGAAGAAAGAAAGAAAGAAGAAAGAAAGAAGAATGAAAGAAAGTAAGAAAGAAAGAAAGAACAAAAAGAAGAAAGAAACAAGTAAGAAAGAAAGAAAAAATATAGAAAGACAAAGAAAGAAGAAAGAAAGAGGAAAGAATGAAGTAAGAAAGAAGTAAGAAAGAAAGGAGAAAGAAGAAGAAAGAAAGAAAAGAGAAAGAAAGAAGAAAGAAAGAAAGAAAGAAGATAGAAGAAGAGAGAAAGAAGAAAGAAAAAGTGAGGAAGAAGAAAAGAAAAGAGAAGAAAGAAAAGAGAAAGAAAGAAGAAAGGAAGAAGAAAGAAAGAAAGAAAGATAGAAAGAAAGAAAGAAAGAAAGAAAGAAAGAAAGAAGAAACAAAAAAAGAAGAAAGAAAGAAGAAAGAATGAAGAAAGAAAGAAGAAATAAAGAAAGAAGAAAGAAAGAAAGAGGAAAGAAAGAAAGAAGAAAGAAAGAAAGAAGAAATAAAGAAGAAAGAAAGAAGAAAGAAAGAAGAAAGGAAGAAGAAAGGAAGAAGAAAGAAAGAAAGACAGAACAAAAAAAAAGAAGGAAGAAAAAGAATGGAAGAAGAAAGAAAGAAGAAAGAAAGAAAGAAGAAAGAAATAAAGAAAGAAAGAAAGAAGAAAGAAAGAAAGAAGAAAGAATGAAGAAAGAAAGAAGAAATAAAAAAAGAAGAAAGAAAGAAAGAAGAAAGAAAGAAGAAAGAAAGAAAGAAAGAAGAAAGAAAGAAGAGAGAAAGAAGAAAGAAAGAAAGAAGGAAAGAAAGAAAGAAAGAAAGAAAGAAACAAAGAAAGAAAGAAAGAAAGAAAGAAGAAAGAAGAAAGAAGAAAGAAAAAAGAAAGAAAGAAGAAAGAAGAAGAAAGAAGAAAGAAAGAAAGAAGAAAGAAAGAAAGAAAGAAAGAAGAAAGAAAGAAGTAAGAAAGAAGTAAGAAAGAAAGAATAAAGAAAGAAGAAAGAAAGAAGAAAGAAAGAAGAAAGAAAGAAGAAAAAAAAGAAGTAAGTAAGAAGAAAGAAAGAAGAAAGAAAGAAAGAAGTAAGAAAGAAAGAAAGAAGAAAGTAAGAAATAAAGAAGAAAGGAAGAAGAAAGAAAGAAGCAAGAAAGAAGTAAAGAAAGAAGAAAGAAGAAAGAAAGAAGAAAGAAAGAGAGAAGAAAGAAAAAAGAGAGAAAGGAGAAAGATAGAAGAAAGACAGAAGAAAGAAAGAAGAAAGAAAGAAGAAAGGAAGAAGAAGGAAAGAAAGAAGAAAGAAGAAAGGAAGAAGAAAGAAAGAAGAAAGAAAGAAGAAAGGAAGAAAGAAGAAACAAAGAAGAAAGAAAGAAGAAAGGAAGAAGAAAGGAATAAAGAAAGAAGAAAGAAAGCAGAAATAAAGAAGAAAGAAAGAAGAAAGAAAGAAGAAAGGAAGAAGAAACAAAGAAGAAAGGAAGAATGAAGAAAGAAAGAAAGAAGAAAGAAAGAGGAAAGAAAGAAAGAAGAAAGAAAGAAAGAAGTAAGAAAGAAAGAAAGAAGAAAGTAAGAAATAAAGAAGAAAGGAAGAAGAAAGAAAGAAGCAAGAAAGAAGAAAAGAAAGAAGAAAGAAGAAAGAAAGAAGAAAGAAAGAGAGAAGAAAGAAAAAAGAGAGAAAGGAGAAAGATAGAAGAAAGACAGAAGAAAGAAAGAAGAAAGAAAGAAGAAAGAAAGAAGAAAGGAAGAAGAAGGAAAGAAAGAAGAAAGAAGAAAGGAAGAAGA
The DNA here is from genome assembly GCF_036013475.1 of Columba livia. Taxonomy (NCBI): domain Eukaryota; kingdom Metazoa; phylum Chordata; class Aves; order Columbiformes; family Columbidae; genus Columba; species Columba livia. The sequence goes on along the minus strand of NW_027043366.1, from coordinate 8,944 downwards.
AAGGAATAAAGAAAGAAGAAAGAAAGCAGAAATAAAGAAGAAAGAAAGAAGAAAGAAAGAAGAAAGGAAGAAGAAAGAAAGAAGAAAGGAAGAATGAAGAAAGAAAGAAAGAAGAAAGAAAGAAGAAAGAATGAAAGAAAGAAGAAATAAAGAGGAAAGGAAGAAGACGAAAGAAAGAAAGAATAAAGAAAGAAAGAAGAAAGAAAGAAGAAAGAAAGAATAAAAAAGGAAGAAAGAAAGAAGAAAGAAGAAAGAAAGAAGAAAGAGAGAAGAAAGAAATTAAGATGAAAGAAAGAAGAAAGAAAGAAAAAGGAAGAAGAAAGGAAGAAGAAAGAAACAAGAAAGAAAGTAGAAAGAAAGAAGAAAGAAAGAAAAAGAAAGAAGAAAGAAAGAAAGAAGAGAGAAAGAAGCAAGAAAGAAGTAAGAAAGAAAGAAGAAAGAAAGAAGTAAGATGTAAGAAAGAAGTAAGAAAGAAGCAAGAAAGAAGAAAGAAAGAAAGAAGAAAGAAAGAAGAAAGAAAGAAAGAAAGAAGAAATAAAGAAGTAAGAAAGAAAGAAGAAAGGAAGAATAAAGAAAGAATAAAGAAAGAAGAACGAAAGAAGAAAGAATTAAGAAATAAAGAAAAAAGTATGAAAGAAGAATGAAAGAAGAATGAAAGAAGAAAGTAAAAAGAAAGAAGAAAGAAAGAAGAAAGAAAGAAGAAAGAAAGAAGAAAGAAAGAAGAAAGAAAGAAAGAAGTAAGAAAGAAGAAAGAAGAAAGCAAGAAAGAGGAAAGAAAGAAAGAAGAAAGAAAGAAGAAATAAAGAAGAAAGAAAAAAGAAAGAAAGAAGAGAGAAAGAAAGAAAGAAGAAAGAAAGAAAGAAAGAAGAAAGGAAGAATGAAGAAAGAAAGAAAGAAGAAAGAAAGAAGAAAGAATGAAAGAAAGAAGAAATAAAGAGGAAAGGAAGAAGACGAAAGAAAGAAAGAATAAAGAAAGAAAGAAGAAAGAAAGAAGAAAGAGAGAAGAAACAAGGAAGAAAGAAACAAGAAAGAAGAAAGAAAGAAGAAAGAAAGAAGAAAGAAATTAAGATGAAAGAAAGAAGAAAGAAAGAAAAAGGAAGAAGAAAGGAAGAAGAAAGAAACAAGAAAGAAAGAAGAAAGAAAGAAGAAAGAAAGAAAAAGAAAGAAGAAAGAAAGAAAGAAGAGAGAAAGAAGCAAGAAAGAAGTAAGAAAGAAAGAAGAAAGAAAGAAGTTAGATGTAAGAAAGAAGTAAGAAAGAAGCAAGAAAGAAGAAAGAAAGAAAGAAAAAAGAAAGAAGAAAGAAAGAAGAGAGAAAGAAGAAAGAAGAAAGAAAGAAAGTAGAAAGAAAGAAGAAAGAAAGAAAAAGAAAGAAGAAAGAAAGAAGAGACAAAGAAGAAAGAAAGAAAGAAAAAAGAAAGAAGAAAGAAAGGAGAAAGAAAGAGGTAAGAAAGAAGTAAGAAAGAAAGAAGTAAGAAAGAAAGAAGAAAGAAAGAAAGAAGAAAGAAAGAAAGAAGAAAGAAAGAAAGAAGAGAGAAAGAAAGAAGAAGAAAAGAAGAAAGGAAGAAAGAAGAAAGAAAGAAAGAAGAAAGAAAGAAAGAAATAAAGAAAGAAGAAAGAAAAAATGAAAGAAGAAAGAATGAAGAAAGAAAAAAGAAAGAAGTAAGAAAGAAATAGGAAGGAAAGAAGAAAGAAAGAAGAAAGAAAGAAGAACGAAAGAAGAAAGAAATAAGAAAGAAAGAAAGAAGAATGAAAGAAGAAAGAAAGTGGTAAGAAAGTAAGAAAGTAAGAAAGTAAGAAAGTAAGAAAAAGAAAGAAGAAAGAAAGAAGAGACAAAGAAGAAAGAAAGAAAGAAAAAAGAAAGAAGAAAGAAAGAAGAAAGAAAGAGGTAAGAAAGAAGTAAGAAAGAAAGAAAAAAGAAAGAAAGTAGTAAGAAAGAAGAAAGAAATTAAGATGAAAGAAAGAAGTAAGAAAGTAAGAAGGAAGGATGAAGAAAGAAAGAAGAGAAAAAGAAAGAAAGAACAAAGAAAGAAGAAAGAAAAAGAAAGAAGAAAGAAAGAAATAAGAAAGAAGAAAGAAAGAAGAGAGAAAGAAGAAAGAAGAAAGAAAGAAAGAAGAAAGAAAGAAGAAAGAAAGAAAAAGAAAGAAGAAAGAAAGAAAGAAGAGAGAAAGAAGAACGAAAGAAAGAAAAAAGAAAGAAGAAAGAAAGAAGAAAGAAAGAGGTAAGAAAGAAGTAAGAAAGAAAGAAGAAAGAAGTAAGAAAGATGAAAGAAAGAAAGAAGGAAGAATGAAAGAAGAAAGAAAGAAAGAAGAGAGAAAGAAAGAAGAAGGAAAGAAGAAAGGAAGAAAGAAGAATGAAAGAAAGAAAGAAAGAAAGAAGAAAGGAAGAAAGAAAGAAGAACGAAAAAGAAAGAAGAAAGAATGAAGAAAGAATGAAGAAAGAAAAAAGAAAGAAGTAAGAAAGAAATAAGAAGGAAAGAAGAAAGAAAGAAGAAAGAAAGAAGAACGAAAGAAGAAAGAAATAAGAAAGAAAGAATGAAGAATGAGAGAAGAAAGAAAGAAGAATGAAAGAAAGAATTAAGAAAGAAGTAAGAAAGATAGAGGAAAGAAAGAAGAAAGAAAGAAGAACGAAAGAAGAAAGAAATAAGAAAGAAAGAATGAAGAATGAGAGAAGAAAGAAAGAAGAATGAAAGAAAGATTAAGAAAGAAGTAAGAAAGAAAGAAGAAAGAAAGAAGAACGAAAGAAGAAAGAAAAAAGAAAGAAAGAAGAAAGAAAGAAAGAAGAAAGAAAGAAGAAAGAAAGAAGTAAGAAAGAAGTAAGAAAGAAAGAAGAAAGAAAGAAGCAATAAAGAAGTTATAAAGAAAGAAGAAAGAAAGAAGAAAGAAAGAAGAAAGAAAGAAGAAAGAAAGAAGAAAGAAAGAAAGAACAAAGAAAGAAGAAAGAAAGAGGTAAGAAAGAAGTAAGAAAGAAAGAGGAAAGAAAGAAAGAAGTAAGAAAGGAGAAAGAAAGAAGAACGAAAGAATAAAGAAAGAAAGAAGAAAGAAAGAAGAAAGAAAGAAAGAAGAAAGAAAGAAGAAAGAAAGAAGAAAGAAAGAAAGAAGAAAGAAAGAAGAAAGGAAGAAAGAAGAAAGAAAGAAGAAAGGAAGAAGAAAGAAAGAAGTCAGAAATAAGAAATAAAGAGGTAAGAAAGAAGTAAGAAAGAAAGAAGAAATAAAGAAAGAAGTAAGAAAGAAGAAAGAAAGAAAGATGAAAGAAGAAGTAAGAAAGTAAGAAGAAAGGATGAAGAAAGAAAGAAGAGAGAAAGAAAGAAAGAACAAAGAAAGAAGAAAGAAAAAGAAAGAAGAAAGAAAGAAGAAAGAAAGAAAACAGAAAGAAAGAAGAAAGAAGAAAGAAAGAAGAAAGAAAGAAGAAAGAAGAAAGAAAGAAGAAAGAAAGTAGAAAGAAAGAAAGAAAGAAGAAGAAAGAAAGAAAGAATAAAGGAAGAATGAAGAAAGAAAGAAAGAAGAAAGAAAGAGGAAAGAAGGAAGAAAGAAGAAAGAAAGAAGCAAGAAAGAAGAAGAAAAGAAAGAAGAAAGAAGAAGAAAGAAGAAAGAAAGAAAGAAGAAAGAAAAAAGAGAGAAAGGAGAAAGATAGAAGAAAGACAGAAGAAAGAAAGAAGAAAGAAAGAAGAAAGAAAGAAGAAAGGAAGAAGAAAGGAAGAAGAAGGAAAGAAAGTAGAAAGAAGAAAGGAAGAAGAAAGAAGAAAGAAATAAGAAAGAAAAAAGAAAGAAGGAAAGAATAAAGAAAGAAGAAAGAAAGAAGAAAGGAAGAAAGAAGAAACAAAGAAGAAAGAAAGAAGAAAGGAAGAAGAAAGGAATAAAGAAGAAGAAAGAAAGCAGAAATAAAGAAGAGAGAAAGAAGAAAGAAAGAAGAAAGGAAGAAGAAAGAAAGAAGAAAGGAAGAATGAAGAAAGAAAGAAAGAAGAAAGAAAGAGTAAAGAATGAAAGAAAGAAGAATAAAGAGGAAAGGAAGAAGACGAAAGAAAGAAAGAATAAAGAAAGAAAGAAGAAAGAAAGAAGAAAGAAAGAATAAAGCAGGAAGAAAGAAAGAAGAAAGAAAGAAGAAAGAAATAAAGAAGAAATAAAGAAGTAAGAAAGAAAGAAGAAAGGAAGAATAAAGAAAGAATAAAGAAAGAAGAACGAAAGAAGAAAGAATTAAGAAATAAAGAAAAAAGTATGAAAGAAGAATGAAAGAAGAATGAAAGAAGAAAGAAAAAAGAAAGAAGAAAGAAAGAAGAAAGAAAGAAGAAAGAAAGAAGTAAGAAAGAAGAAAGAAGAAAGAAGAAAGAGGAAAGAAAGAAAGAAGAAATAAAGAAGAAAGAAAAAAGAAAGAAGAGAGAAAGAAAGAAAGAAGAAAGAAAGAAAGAAGAAAGAAAGAAAGAAGAAAGAAAGAAGAAAGAAAGAAGAAAGGAAGAAGAAAGAAAGAAAAAAAGAAGAAACAAAAAAAAAGAAAGAAGAAAGAAAGAAGAAAGAAAAAAAGAAAGAAGAGAAAAAAGAAGAAAGAAAGAAATAAAGAAGAAAGGAAGAAGAAAGAAAGAAATAAATAAAGAAAGAAGAAAAGAAAGAAAGAAGAAAGAAAGAAGAAAGAAATAAGAAAGAAAGAAGAAAGAAGACAGAAAGAAAGAAGGAAGAAAGAATAAGAAAGAAAGAAGAAACATAGAAGACAGAAAGAAGAAAGAAAAAGGAAAGAAAGAAGTAAGAAAGAAGTAAGGAAGAAGTAAGAAAGAAGTAAGAAAGAAGTAAGAACGAAGTAAGAAAGAAAGAAGAAAGAAAGAAGAAAGAAAGAAAAAAGAAAAAGATAGAAGAAAGAAAGAAAAAAGAAAGAAGAAAGAAGAAAGAAAGAAGAAAGAAAGAATTAAGTAAGAAGTAAGAAAGAAAGAAAGAAGAAAGAAAGAAGAAAGAAAGAAAGAAGAAAGAAAGAAGAAAGAAAGAAAGAAGAAATAAAGAAGAGAAAGAAAGAAAAAAAGAAGAAAGTAAGAAGAAAGAATGAAGAAAGAGAGAAGAAAGAAGAAGAAGGAAGAGAGAAAGAAAGGAAGAACAAAGAAAGAAAGAAAGAAAGAAAGAAGAAATTAAGAAGAAAGAAAGAAGAAAGAAAGAAAAAACAAAGAAGAATGAAAGAAAGAAGACTGAAAGAAGGAAAGAAAGAAGAAAGAAAGAAAGAACAAAGAAGAAAGAAACAAGAAACAAAGAATAAAGAAAGAAAGAAAGAACAAAGAAAGAAAAAAGAAAGAAGAAAGAAAGAAGTAAGAAAGAAATAAGAAAAAAAGAAAAGAACCAAGAAAGAAGAAAGAAAGTAATAAGAAAGAAAGAAGAAAGAAAGAAGAAATAAGTAAGAAAGAAAGAACAAAGAAAGAAGAAAGAAAGAAGAAAGAAAGTAGAAAGAAAAAGAAAGGAAGAAGAAAGAACGAAGAAAGAAAGGAGAATGAAAGAAGAAAAAAGAAGAGAGAAAGAAAGAAGAAAGAAGAAAGAAGAAAGAAAGAAGTAAGAAAGAAAGAAAGAAAGAAAGAAGAAAGAAAGAAGAAAGAAAAAGAAAAGAAGAAGAAAGAAAGAAGAAAGAAAGATAGAAGAAAGAAAGAAAGAAGAAAGAAACAAATGAAGATAAAATAAAGAAGAAAGAAAGAAGAAAGAAAGAAGAAAGTGAAACAACGAACAAAGAAAGAAGAAAGAAAAAGTATGGAAGAAGAAAGAAAGCAGAAAGTAAGAAGAAAGAAAGAAAGAAAGAAGAAATAAAGCAAGAAGAAAGAAAGAAAGAAAGAAAGGAAGAAAGAAAGAAAGAAAGAAAGAAAGAAAGAAAGAAAGAAAGAAAGAAAGAAAGAAAGAAAGAAAGAAAGAAAGAAAGAAAGAAAGAAAGAAAGAAAGAAAGAAGAAAGATAGAAGAAAGAAAGAAGAAAGAAGAAGAAAGAAGAAGGAAAGAAGAAAGAAAGGAGAAATAAAGAAGGAAGAAAGAAGAAAGAAAGAAAGAAGAAAGAAAAAGAAGAAAGAAAGAAAGAAGAAATAAAGAAATAAAGAAGAAAGAAAGAAGAAAGAAAGAAATAAAGAAGAAAGAACGAAGAAAGAAAGAAGAAAGGAAGAAGAAAGAAGAAGAAAGAAGAAAGAAAGAAAGAAGAAAGAAAGAAGAAAGAAAGAAAGAAGAAAGAAAAAATATTAAAGAAAGAAGAATGAAAGAAGACAGAAAGAAGAAAGAAAAAAGAAAGAAAGAAGAAAGAAAGAAGTATAAAAGAAGTAAGAAAGAAGTAAAAAAAAGTAAGTAAGAAAGAAAGAAGAAAGAAAGAAGAAAGAAAGAAAAAGAAATCAGTTAGAATGAAGTAAGAGAAAAAGAAGTAAGAAAGAAGAAAGAAAGAAGAAAGAAGAAAGAAAGAAGAAAGAAAGAAGAAGAAAGAAAGAAGAAAGAAAGAAAGAAGAAAGAAAGGAAGAAGAAAGAAGAAAGAAACAAGAAAGAAAGAAGAAAGCAAGAAGAAAGAAGGAAGAAAGAAGAAAGAAAGTAATAAGAAAGAAAGAAGAAAGAAAGAAGACAGAAAGAAGAAAGAAAGTAAGAAAGAAGAAAGAAGAAAGAAAGAAGAAAGAAGAAAGAAAGAAGTAAGAAAGAAGTAAGAAAAAAGTAAGATAGAAGTAAGAAAGAAAGAAGAAAGAAAGAAGAAAGAAATAATAAAGAAAGAAGAAAGAAAGAAGACAGAAAGAAGAAAGAAAAAAGAAAGAAAGAAGCAAGAAAGAAGTAAGAAATAAGAAAGAAAGAAGTAAGGAAAAGTAAGAAAGAAAGGAAGAAGAAAGAAGAAAGAAAGAGGAAAGAAAGAAAGAAGAAAGAAAGAAAGAAGAAAGAAAGAAGAAAGAATGAAAGAAAGAAAGAAGAAAGAAAGATAAAAAGAAAGAAAGAAAGAAGAAAGAAAGAAGAAAGAAAGAATAATGAAAGAAAGAACAAAGAAAGAAGAAAGAAAGAAGAAAGAAATAAAGAACAAAGAAAGAAGAAAGAAAAAGAAAGCAGTAAGAAAGAAAGAAGAAGAAAGAAAGAATAAAGAAAGAAGAAAGAAGAAGAAAGAAAGAAGAAAGAAATAAGAAAGAAGAAAGAAAGAAAAGAGAAAGAAAGAAAGTAAGTAGAAAGAAAGAAAGAAATAAAGAATAAAGAAAGAAGAAAGAAGGAAGAAAAAAGAAAGAAAGAAAGAAATAAGAAAGAAAGAAATAAGAAGAAAGAAAGAAAGAAGAAGAAGAGAGAAAAAAAGAAGAAAGAAAGAAGAAAGAAAGTAGAAAGAAAGAAGTAATAAAGAAAGAGGAAACAAAGAAGAAGGAAAAAAGAAAGAAAGAAGAAAGAAAGTAGAATAAAAGAAGAAAAAAAGAAAGAAGAAAGAAAAAAGAAAGAAAGGAGTAAGAAAGAAGTAAGAAAGGAGTAAGAAAGGAAGAAGAAAGAAAGAAGAAAGAAGAATAAAGAAGAAGAAAGAAGAAGAAGAAAGAAAGAAATAAGAAGAAAAAAGAAGAAAGAAATAAAGAAGAAAGAATAAGAAAGAAAGAAGAAGAAGAAGAAAGAAAGAAGAAAGAAAGAAAGAAAGAAAGAAGAAAGAAAGAAAGAAAGAAAGAAAGAAGAAAGAAGAAAGAAAGAAAGAAAGAAAGAAGAAAGAAGGAAGAAGGAAAGTAGAAGAAAGAAAGAAGAAAGAAAGAAAAAGAAAGAAGAAAGAAAGAAAAAGAAATAAGAAGTAAGAAAGAAGAAAGAAAGAAGACAGAAAGAAGAATGAAAGGAAGAAGAAATAAAGAAAGAAGAAAGAAAGAAAGAAGAAATAAAGAAAGAAAGTAGAAAGAAAGTAGAAAGAAAGAAAGAAGAAAGAAAGAAGAAAGAAAGAAGAAAAAGAAAGAAGAAGAAAGAAAGAAAGAAAAGAAAGAAATAAAGAAGAAAGAGAGAAGAAATGAAGAAGAAAGAAAGAAAGAAAGAAGAAAGAAAGAAGTAGAAAGAAAGAAAGAAGAAAGAAGAAAGAAAGAAGTAAGAAATAAAGAAGGAGAAAGGAAGAAAGAAGAAAGAAAGAAAGAAGAATGTAAGAAAGAAGAAAGAAAGAAGAAAGAAAGAAGAAAGAAATAAGAAGAAACAAAGAAGTAAGAAAGAAGTTAGAAAGAAGTAAGAAAGAAAGAAGAAATAAGGAAAGAAGAAAGAAAGAAGAAGAAGAAAGAAAGAAGGAAGAAAGAAAGAAGAAAGAAAGAAGAAAGAAGAAGAAAAAAGAAAGAAGAAAGAAAGAGGAAAGAAGAAGATAGAAAGAAAGAAGTAAGAAAGAAGTAAGAAAGAAAGAAGAAAGAAAGAAAGAAAGAAGAAGAAAGAAGAAAGAAAGAAGAAAGAAAGAAAGAAAGAAAGAAGAAAGAAAGAAAGAAGAAAGAAAGAAAGAAGAAATAAAGAAGGAACAAAGAAAGAAGAAAGAAAGAAAGAAGAAAGAAAGAAAGAAGAAAGAAAGAAGAAGGAAGAAAGAAAGTAGAAATAATAAAAGAAGAAAGTAAGAAAGAAGAAAGATGAAAGAAAGAAGAGAGAAGAATGAAGAAAGAGAGAAGAAATAAAGAATGAAGAAAGAAAGAAGAAAGAAAGAAAGAAGAATGAAAGAAAGAAGTAAGAAAGAAGTAAGAAAGAGAAAGAAGACAGAAAGAAGAAAGAAAGATAAAGAATAAGAAATAAATAAAGAAGTAAGAGAGAAGTAAGACAGAAACAACAAACAAAGAAAGAAGAAAGAAAGAAAGAAGAAAGAAAGAGAAAGAAATTAGAAAGGTGAAGAAAGAAAGAAGAAAGAAAGAAGTAAGAAAGAAGTAAGAAGGAAAGAAGAAAGAAAGAAAGAAGAAAGAAAGAGAGAAGAAAGAAAGAAGAAAGAAAGAAGAAAGAAATAAAGAAGAAACAAAGAAGTAAGAAAGAAGTTAGAAAGAAGTAAGAAAGAAAGAGAAAGAAAGAAAG